>NC_133345.1:38127152-38249652 GCF_030506205.2 Paramisgurnus dabryanus | reverse complement strand
ACTATTGTATTATATATAGCCTATACTTTCTCTACAGTCCATACACAGTATTAAGTTAATCAGAAGTAACTGTAATTCAATTTCTGGAAGAAAAAATGAGTAATTCCTTACTTTACCATTTTTAGGGAAAAGTTATTACAATAACTAATTACTTTGTAACTTGTTACACCCAACACTGGTTGACATGTTACTCCAAGTTATTATGGCCACTGTTACAAGAAAATGCAACTGATAGGAAAATGTTTTGTCATTATATTTACTTAATATATTAGTAATAACACGAAAATCCCCGCAAGTATCTTTTATGCGCGCGCACGCGTGCGTGTGCAAGAGAGCTAGAGAGAGGGGGAGAAAATAAATAACAAACTTTCGCCCAAAGTTTGTAGGAAGTGGATCCTTGCGAGAAACACCAATATGGGGACCTGGGGTTGCGGCGCTGCTATAATGCACCTTTACATCTGGATGAGGTGTTTGTAGAGGACACGAGCAGTGATTTCAGCTCGCGCTTGATCACCACATCACCACCGCGACACGCGCTCAAACCACCAGCCGCGAGAGGAATATGAGATTTTTGCTCATGTTCGCTTGAATGTGCAGCTGTATCGGGGACGCGCATGATTCCCGAGTCCAGGCGGATGATGGAGAGGAATTACCCGAGCTCCACCTTCACAGAGCCGGTTACCGCCGCGGCTCAGAGCGCGGGCTGGGCCTACAAACCCAGGTACGAGCGTGAGGGAGAGAGGGCGGGTCACCTCGCGGAGAAAACTCCGGTGATGGTGGGCCTACAGTAGCATTACGTAAACACGTATAACAATGTGTGAAGGCGAATAAAAAGGCAGATTTAAAGCGTTTGTAGTTTAAGTTACAATGTTTCTACCCAAACCGAGTGTGCACAAGTCACTGATCACTTTTAATGCGACATGGCATACTTGCAACATAACTGCCATTATTAATCGTTACAGTTTATGTTTTGCACATGAAAGTGCAATACAAAGACTGTGGTAGCTTGCTTTGTAATATATAAACTTGTAAAGTTGTCAGAGAAGTCTCTGAACACATGTGGGAAGCTTGTAAACAATTGATCGATCAGTGTTGAAGATTGTCCACGTGTCTCCAACTTTGTAAGAAAGTGTCTTGTTTAGACACTTGTTTATTTTAATATCTCGTAAAGTTGTGTATTTATGCGCTACTGGATCATGTGTGTAGTTCCCGCAGCCCTTAAACAGTGTAACAGTGAAGTGTATATTACAAATTAACTAACTGTATGTGCAAAACTGATCGTTGCTGTGTATTAATTTATTGATCTGGCTACCTAGACTGTTTTTCTGGACATCAGAGGTGCATTCACAGTCTTTACAGTACAGCTGACTGATATCATGCCCATGAAGCCCAAAAATGCTGTCCAGGTAGCATGCACACACTAGGTGTTAAGACAGCTGACTTTGTTTGGATGGTATGTTTGACACACTTACACAAACAGTTAGTAAGCATGCAAACAAGTTTTAGTTATCAAAGTTTGCCAGGTTCAGGCATTCAGATCCAGAGATAGTTATTACACTGTCCTGGCATGCAAATAATTGTGTGGACAGTTTTGTTGATCTTGTTTACAAAAGCCACTTAAGTCCTTCAGCAAACAGGTTTTGAATTGTTTTGTTGAAATGTAAACATTGCCACCACACATCAGAGATCAGTGGCTTTCATTGAACTTTATGGCCACAAAACAAACCCACTTTGGCTCTGAAAATAGTTTTTTTGCTAGTCACATTTTTATTAAGAACTACATTATCAGAGGTATTGGGTAGTAACAAATAAGACCTTTTTTATATCCTATTCACAAATGATTACTAATAAAAAAATAAAAATAAAACATTTAATCTGCAACTGGGATGACTAAAAATTGCCAGGCAGTCAGACACATTTTGGCTGATACCGATATCGCTCATGTGATTTTTATTTTTTTACGCATATCTGGCTGCATTTTATACAGATTTTACTTGCTCTGGCTGGCACATATTTCTTATTTTACCCAGAAAAGCTTTGCTTTTTTTATTCAGCAGAAATTACACAACACAATTATTTACTATATGAGGAGTTCAGATGCAAACTCCACCAATATCAAAAATAAGATAATGATATTAACCGAATGCTCTTGGCGCATATAATCTGTTCATCAAATACTGTCGCTTCAAATCCGCTTAATCCCAGCCTCAGGCCATTCAGAAAAACCGGTCTGATAAAAAATGCTCATTTACAAGAAAATGTCAGATGCACTTAAAGGGACACTCCACTTTTTAAAAAATATGCTAATTTTCCAGCTTCCCTATAGTTAAACATTTGATTTGTACCATTTTGGAATCGATTCAGCTGATCTCCGGGTCTGGCGGTACCACTTTTAGCATAGCTTAGCATAATTCATTGAATCTGATTAGACCATTAGCATCGTGCTCAAAAATAAACAAAGAGTTTCGATATTTTTCCTGTTTAAAACTTGACTCTTCTGTAATTACATTGTGTACTAAGACCAACGGAAAATTAAAAGTTGCGATTTTAAAAGTTGGAATTATATGCTCATTCTTGTGTAATAATTAAGTACTTTGCTGCCGCAACATGTCTGCAGCAGGGGCAATGATATTACACAGCGCCTGAGAATAGTCCCCTTGGTTACTTTCAATAGCAGGGGACTTTTTCAGGCACTGCGTGCGTAATATCATTGGCCTACTGTAGCCATGGTACGCAATGTTAGGGGAGCTGGAAAATGAGCATATTTTCTAAAAAAAGTGTGTCCTTTTAAACGTTTTTGCATCTGAGCTCTTTTATTTGTTTGTTATATGTGCCTTTGTCTTGCTATAGCCGATGAGGTAATAAAAAAGACCAATAATTAACGGCAGCCGATAGATCGGTGCATTTTTTACTGTAGATGTGGTTAAAGCTTAAGAAGTGTGTCATTTCTGAGTAAACTCCTTGTGATGTTTCATCCAAAATTGTGTACTACTGTGACAGTATGCACTTCTCATTAGACAACATAGTTAGGTTTAAATCCAATTCCTCTTTCACAGGTAAGCTAGCAGGTTTGGAACATCTTGTTGTGGTTTTGTCAATTTCACGCTGTTACACCGAAATAACTTCCCCAAAGCTTACTTGTGGTTTAGAAAAATCTTCAATGTAATACAAAACACAAATATTAACTGTGACTTCATGGCTTTGTGATATCTGTATTTGCATTTAATCTAAACACTGGTCAATTTAGCATGTGCTTTTGATAAAAAAAAAACAGACTTAATGACTAAAATAGTTTCCATGTATTTTCTCTGACCAGAAGTGGTCATGTGTTTTTTATTGTCGTTGTAGCTAATGCTTTGTTTTCTATTTTACCCTGAGGTATAGGCAGCCCATAATATTATGATGTGATATTATTAGGGATGTAACGATTCAATCTCGGTCCCCATTAAAAATGCCTGTCTGAAATCGATTCTGAATCGCAAGGCTGCGATTCTTTGTTTCATGCACAACTTGTGCGTGTACTACGGCATTTGGTCAGTAGGAAGTCCTTATCAATCTAAAATCATTATGAGTCGGAGTTGTTTATAACGTGCAATTTAAAAAAGCAACACTCGTCAAACAAAATCATTCAAAATATTCTTTATTATCATGAAAATACCTGAAACAATTTTAGGAACAGCGATATAAATATTCCTGTAGACATTTCCTGGGATAGCATTTGCAATGCTACTTCTTCTGTGGCACAAAGGGAGTTTCTGCATGAGAGCGCCCCCTGGTGTTCGGATGTGCTGGGATTTCACTGTAATTCATTTAAATTCATTCATTGAGAAAAAGCGCATTTGCACGGTTAATCGTTACACCCCTAGATATTATGAGAAAGTGTTTATTCACACTAATATACTAAGGGTGGATTCTAGGGGTGTGCATTGGCACTGCCCTCACAATTCGATTCAATTACGATTCACCAGGTAACGATTCAACTCAATTCGATTCTACGATGCATTGCGATGCATCAGAATTCTACTGTACACAACGAGGCAAATTTTTAATCAGTCAAGTTGAAAAGTCAAGTGCAACTATTCTCAACAAAAACAGAAGCTTAGCAGCTTTAAGACAATGACAATTATATACCTGAGATGAGAATTTTACACACAGCGTTGTCTAGTTTCCCATTAACTTCATAGAAACCGAAATGTGCCCATATGTCCACTTTCCATGGAAAAGGGTGCGTTTTTATTTACCTGTCTATCACGGTCATCTCTCTCCGCCTCAGCCATCTTGATTGTTGTTGTTATGCCCTCGGAAGTAAATGAAACTTCACAACTTTATTGTCCACTCGAAGCCAGAAAATAAACAGTGGCATAATCGATTATGGCACTTTGCTTGATCGATGCTGAATCATGCATGCGCGCATTGCGATGCATTGCCGAAACGATTATTGTTGACACCCCTAGTGGATTCATACTTAAAGGGTTATATCATTTTGTTATATCATTATTGCTGCACAGTGTCTGCTGCTGTGTTGTATACTAATTAGTTTCTAAAGAACTACATTGCTTTAGGGAATCATGCGCTTGACTGGAACTTTTATGCACATCCTGGGCGCAGAACTGATTAACCTAAATCATCCTGTACACTACAATTATGCCTTCCTGGGTCCAGAATTGATGCTCTTAAAACATACTGCGTGGGAATCTGCACTTGATTGCAATAGATAGTTCATAACAAAGAGAATAAATTCATCCTGTGTTCAGCACATAGTGAATTGCATCCATCCAAAGGCTTACTGAGACTTTATACAGTTATCATGTGTGCGTTTGTGAATGACGCGTTTCATCCGTACGCTTCACCAGTGCGAGTAAGTTAGAGTTTCTGTGAACTTAAATATCTTTAAATGTGCATTTGTTCCTTCACATGAAGTTATAGACTGTATTAAGAAGACTTTAAATTGAGTGCATAAAAACGTTTATGGTGCTTGCTTTTATTATACTTTGTCCTTTTAATCGTTTGTTAGTAACAACTACAGGTAACGCATAGTATCGGAAATTGGATCGGTCCTGTTAGTCCGATATCCGATCCAGCAAAAAGTGCTCGGATCGCCCCGATCCAGATATCGGATCGGTGCATCCCTACTATAAAATCAATGCAACCGAAGTTTTACTGTAACTTAATACTCTCATAATGTAATGCATCAGCATATGATAGGTAAGAAGGCACATTATCACTTTCATTCATAGAAATCTTTAAAATATAAACTAGCATCCTATCTAGTTTTTCCACTATGCTCAGCATTTTAATAATTCCTCTCATCGTTTTAGTTTTGATGTAAATATTAACCCGAGTCGAACATGCTGGTATGGATATTAAATTATGTCTGTCCTATCTACTGATCTTTGTGTGATTTCAGTGAGAGTTGTCTGTGTGTTTATGATTTATTATAAGTGATACTTATTGCATTTTACAGCTCAAGTTATGGTTCTACTCAGCTGGACTCTGAACTTCTCCAACGGCAGACTTTTGTCTCTGGCCACCAGCCCACTACATTCACTGCCACCCACCACGCTACAGGTAAACAGCATTTTAAAGGTGCCATAAAACAAAAAAACTGTATTTACGTAGGCATTAGGGCTGCACGATTTGGGTAATTTTTCCCATTGCGGTTATTTATGCTAATATTGCGATGTGCGATTGCGATTATACTAAGTGGTATCATGAGTCAACTTGATGGGTTTTAAGGAAAATCCACACACAGTTTAGCTAAAATGTGTATTTGTAAAACTAGAAATGTTTTCGTATTGCCACGTGATGTAGCAACTTCTCAGTGTCAGTAAGCCTAAATCCAAAATACCGCCATACAACAGACAGAGTTTTTTTTAAGCTACCAGATCACTGTCAACCTCCTCTGCATCCATCTTCGCTCTGGTATAAGTGACGACACACACCACACACGTGCATGCCACACGTGCACTGCCTTTTTTGTTCGTTTTTCTTTTTTTTAAACAGCAAGGAAAATCATCAAACTGTTATCAGAAAGTTTGTGTTAACAAGTCCACACATTTATTTATTTAATATAATTGCAACATTTTGCTGTCATATAATTGCACAGGCTGACATTGTAATTGCGATTGCGATGCGATTAATTGTGCAGCACTAGTAGGCATAAATGGATAATAAGAGTTCTGTACATGGTAATGACATATTGTGAGCAACAAACAACTTTGTTTCCTCAATCTTATGTAAACCTTGCGCATGCAAAAGACTGCTGGAAAACAGGCCAATCTCTACATAACACAGACTGTGATGTAACAGTCGAGATCTACGCCTCAACATGTTTACTAATGTGAGCTACTGGCATGAGCCTGAGAGCAGAGCAGAGCCAATCAGAGCAGAGCTCAACATTATTATTCATGACCCCTCCATATAGTGTAAAAATAACCAATTTCATTCAAATGAGAGAGGATTCTATTGGTTGTGAGTCAAGTCTTCTGTGTGTTTCGTGTGAAAAGTGCTACTAACCATTAAAGGAGTTACTACTTATCAGTTACCTGTAAGCTTCTGTATCAGTTGACACAGCTTCTTGTCTGCCTGTGCCATTCTATCAGGAATGTTTGACTCGAATCAGCAAAGCACAGCCATCAGCAACACTACTGAATCATCAGTCATGAACTTCCTCTCTACTATTGAATCTCGAGGCCTTCAGGCTGGACCTGCTGGGTCTACTCTCCTCCCTCCTTTTAGAAGCCCCTCATGGCAAACTGGTAAATATAAATATTTATTTTAAAACATGGGCTGCTGGCGACGTTAGTTTTTTAATTGTAACTTATAAATATATAAAGATATCTCAGAATAAAAGTATAACATAAGAAAAAAGTCATAATAGTTTCAGAATGATTGAAAATTAATATCATATTATTTAAGTTGTTTTTAATAAATTCAACTATATTTTGTCTTTTTTCTATTTGAACTATTTAGGTTTAAAGTATTAAATCAGTCCATCATGATCTATCACCTTTATTTTATGTTTTTCTGCTATAGGTGCCAGTTCCTCCACAGAACTCTTTCTCACCGGAGCCCTTCATCCATCAGGAACGTTCTCAACTCCATCTTCACTCTCATCCTATCAGCACCCCAGTGCCTTTCCTACAAGAAGTTTTACCACTACATCAGCACTTGCTGTTTCGGACAGCACTTTCAGCTCTTCAAATGGCCTGCTATCCTCCAATGACCCTCTTCTTCAGCTCAAATCCTCCCAGAGCACTGTGCCAACCGCACTTGCTTTTGACCGCCTTGGTGGTATGTCTCTAGGTGCTGGCTTGCCACCCCAGTCCTCCACGTATCGCTCGGCACAAGAGTCAGCACCGCACCTTCTTCAGCCTCAGTTTAGCCTGCTGCCCACAGCCTTGGGCAGCTCCCACCAAGCCCCTCAGCCTTACGGTGCCCCAGTTTTCTCAGGCTCCATTGAACGAGCACTTCAGCGTGAATGTAGCGTTATTAAGCACCTCCAGCGGCCTTCCAGCACTCAACCTGTCCAGGACCAACTGGCCGGCAGTGCTCAGCACTCCCTGCAGGGTTACCTACATGATAACAGTGATGTTTCATATCAGCAGGACACACATACACCGGTACCTTGCAGTCCAGTGAGTGATCCCTCACAAACTGTTAATGGCAGTACGCAGCAGAAGACTGCTTCTCAGGCAGCACTGCAGCTAACTCAGGCCTATGTTTCTTCAATCCCTTCTCCTGGGTTTTCCAGTTCATCTGTACTAAAAGTTAAAGACGGTTCATCCAAAATAACCCAACATGCCAGTGAGATCAAAGACACTCATGCCCTGTCAAGCTCCCCAGGTCTGCAGCAGCAGAGCTTCCCCTCTCCGGCCCAGAAACAAAGCTCAGTAATTGCCAGCCAGTCGCAACCATACACATCTGCCCAACTTTCAGGCTTGGTGTCCGTTAGCGCCTCGCATTCATACATCACCTCTCCGAGCCTGACGAGTAACCTCAGCCAAACACAGGCCTTCTCTTCTAGTTTACCTGAGAAGCTGCCTTCCATTTACAAAAGTCTCTCATCATTTGCTAGTCAGTCTGAAGCTCAGATATCACACCAGTCTCTTATTTATTCTTCCAGTCAGCTGCAGGATTTGCCACTTGTAGGTCACAGGGAGGGGTATGAGACACAGGTGCAAGCTCTTTGCACGGTAAGTCCTTCGCAAAGCTATTCTTCCTGCCACTCCCAAATCCTGCCAACCATTAGTTTCTATAATCAAGGCCCAGCTTCTGCCAACATCCCCTCACAGAACTACACTTCAGGTCAATCCATAACCCCCAGTCCCAATTTCTCACCTGGTCGTGGGCGAAGTTTATCATCCACTAACCCAACCCAGGACTACGTCCTAATGCAGCCATCTTTGAGTAACAAGACTGACAGTGACATGGTACAACAAAAGTACATATCCGCTCAGTCATCAGCCTCCTCTTCTCCGTCTCAGACCCAAGCCTTATCAAATGACCAATCCTCATTGAAGATAAAACCAGCATATGGGAAAAGTGAGCAGGATGAACAAATGTATCTCTCCTCTAAAGAGAACTCAGGAGAACTTACTATTGAGGATGTGCAGGCGTTACAGAAAGGCTCTATGGGGACATCTGCACCAAGCCTTTCAAGCAGTGACATTGAAGCACAAAACAGGGAAAAAAATGTTGTTTACGTGCTTTCAAAGGTGGAAGACAGGCACAACACACAAAGTGTAATTCGTAGCAACTCTCGATCAGAGGAGCAGATTGTAGGTATTTCAAATTTGGAAACCACAAAGGATGAAAGAATGATTTCTACAAGCCAACATGCTCAGCTAGTTACCAATGCCAATACACCCTCCGACTCTAAGAGTAATTCTTTATTGATGCACTCCACCCATGCACCCTTGAGTGCAGAACAGCTGAAACAGCATACTCTTCATCTAAAAGGACCCAGTTCTCAGCAGCAGAACCATCAGGGTCAGATTATCAGAGTTCAACAGGCAGATGCCAGACAGCTGTTTGAGGATCAAACCCAGTTCATCCGAGTTCCCAGTACCCAAGTTCTACTTGATCCCTCTCACATGATTGTTCTCCAACAGCCTCTGCTCACATCTGGACAGAATCAACCCAAGCAAGCAATGTACATGCAATCTGTACCACTCCAGTATCTCCAAATGAGCAACGACACCATTCATTTGACTATTAATGGGCGTCACAATTCGCAGGTTGTTCCTCACCAAGTCCCCAACTCGGCAGAGTCCACTAAACAGGAATCCCCACAGAAAGACAACTTTAACCAGTCCAGTCCCCGTGACACAAAGCAAAACTTTAACCTGAGTTCTGTATGCTTTCCTGAGTCCATGCTTTTGGGGGATGAAAGGAACCTCCTCTCAAATGTTGATGACATCCTGGCTGCTACCGCAGCTGCCTGTGGCGTCACACAGGACTTTGTCAAATCCACATCCTCTGATGGGGACATCTCATCAGCAGTTAACCCTAGTTTCTCATCTCATCATATGATAATTGGTAACTCACAAACCATGACTATAAATGGTTCTCAAATGTTGTTTCCTAAAGAAGAGGCAGGTGGACACCACCAGGTGTTTACACTATCAAATTCTCAACATGAGGTTAGCAGCAGCTCTCCACAAGAAAGATCTGACAAGATAGCAAATTCCCACAAGCCAAATGATGTGTCACCCAAAGGACATTTTGTAGACTCCGGTAATGGTTCGACTCTGATTGTCAATGGACTTGCTTATAGCAGTACAACCTCCTCTGACTTTCAAGAGTATAGTTCTTCAGAGCATGGGAACTCTGAAAATCGGTCTGGGAGTAATAGTCTGTCTTTGTTAACAAAAGGCATTAAAACAGATGATGGTCCAATTGAACATCCCGGTGATGGTGTTCCAAAAAAACGTTCTAAGTCGAAAGGTTCATCTAAGCAGTCTGTTGAGGATGAAAATTGTCTACCCAAATCTCAGAAGAAAACCACCCAAGCTAAAAGACAAAATTCACGTGCCAATGAGGCAACTTCAAACTCCACCTCAGAAGTTTGTCCTGATAGCTACCAACAGCAGGAGAGAATGCATCAGAAGTTAAGGGAGGTTGAGGAGAAACAGCCAGAGGTTAAAAGTGGATTCTTGGGCTCTTTTCTAGACTTCCTCAAATCTGGACCCAGACCGCACCTGTCTTCTCCACCGATACGGTCACCCAATCGCACGAGAAAGCCTTCTGCCTCAAAGAGGACTCCTAATCCATTAATTGCTCCATTTAAACCTCCACCTCCTTCAACCCCATTGACATCTCCAGACCCTCATGGTGTCATTTCCACAAAACGGCTTGATGAAGAGCTGCAGAGGAACCTGGAAACATTGCCATCGTTTTCTTCCGATGAAGATGATTCAGTGGGAAAAAACCAAGATCTCCAGATGAGCATTACATCTGCACTCTCATCCTTAGACGAACCCTCAGACAAAAAGCAGAAGATAGGTATGTGCCTTGTGTTTTATGTCACAAAATCACAAATCTGTAGTCATATTTTATAAAAAAAACTGCCCCAAATCTCGTTTAAAACCTGAAAGATTTACCTAGGGCTCAAGGACTGTTTGCTGTTGCTGTGGGTCAGGTGGAAAGGCAGCAATAGATGAAAATACTCCTTGAGTAAAGGTTTATATACCATATAGAAGATATTATGCATATGTTCTTGACTATTAGATTCAAAATGGCCAACAATTGTCAAATTTTACTGGTCTTTAACAATTGCACAACTTGGTTATACTAACAGTTAATCGGTCCTGTTCCAACATAACAACCATCCAGGTGACAACACAAAGTACATTCAGACCTCCAGCACACAGCCGGCCGATGTCAAGCCACAGGAACAACAGATAACTGTACTGATATCTGCTGAAGAACTGTTGAAAGATGTGCCACCAGACAAACTAGCTGTACAGCTGACTACAGTTGCCATAGAGGGCTCGATGGACAATGAGCTGTCAGATAGTGGAGGAGAAGGCATGTTTCGGGAGCGTGATGAGTTTGTGGTTAAGAATGAGGACATTGAAAGGCTGAGGGTAAGTTGGCATATTATAGGCACAGGTTTGTAGTTAATAATGTTGACCAATACTATGGTCAAATCTTGTGGTTTGTTGAAGAAAGGTGTGCCAACCTGATCTCGCTTGAATTCGTATGTATTTTACGCCATGGCAAATTCGTATAAATTCAAATCAATCAAAAATGTAGGGCTAGGTAAAAAATATTGTATTCCCAAATTTAAACAGTCTTAAATTTACAGAAACAGATTTGGGAAATCCCTAAATTGATTCTAAATGTACTTCTCCTCTGGTCCTGAGATGTCGCCATCTTAAAACAAAACACAAAGGGTGGAGTGTCTAGACAAATGGCTATATGGGCCTGTGTTAAACATTATGAATTTTGAAAACTAATTAATGTCTTAAACGTGTTTCAAGTTCATGAATTTTACAGTAATGTGCATTGTTCAGTTTTTGCACCATTGTATGTGCATATTTTATACTCTTGTTATTAGTGGGAGGGTTTCACTTACCAGCATTTATATTTAAATATTGATGCATCTCTGCAAAACTAATATATTTAATGAAATCTTGATAGCCAATCAATACTGAATCCAATGGAATCAATATAAAAAACTAAGCAAATCCCTAAATTGGTCTCAAAGTCTGGCAAAGTGTGCAAAAATGTATGAATTATTTTGTATGAGTTTGTTTGAATTCTCATAATATACGAACATATTGCAATGAGATTGCGTTGGGTGTGCTGTTGCTATTTTATGTCATTATACTTATCATATTCATCAGGTGGGTGGCAAAACTGACATTACTAGCCAAGTTTTAATGAATTACAGACAGCCTACTTAATAAAATTAAAATCTTAATGGTGGACATTTAGCCACCCAACCCATCAACTATTCAAGACATTGGACAGACCGTTGTTTGTCACTGTATTTTATTAAACCATTGTCGTCATAGGTCTTTGATCTACATTGTGGCCTGTTTTGTGTTTTTGCGTACAGATCACATTGACAGCGGGGGTCGAACCACCAGCCATATGGAAAGTTCAGAAAGCCTTGTTGCAGAAATTTGTACCAGAGCTTAGAGATGGGAAGCGGGTGTTCTTTGCCACCAACAGTGTAAGTGCTACTATAGGCCGTTAATGTATTTGACTTTTAATATATATCACGCTAAAAACAACATTATATCCTCTTTACAGTATTTGGGCTACTTTGGTGATGCTAAATCCATGTACAGGAGAGTACATGTCAAGTTTCTTGACACGGTGAACAAGCGAGAATATGTTCGTGTCTGCAGCAGGAAACCTCGATGCAAGCCAATGCATTCAATGAGGTACAGACCCAAATCGGTCACAATGCCGTGTCATATTTAGGAAACACTTTTTTGGGGGGGGGTAAACTATTCCTTTAAAACTCTTTTCAAGCCTTATGCGTACTTGATCAAATGTGTTATGTGTGAATGTTCAGTTTAGGTACCGTACCAGTTATACATTGTAGCAGTAATAGCATTCTGTTTATTAACAAACATGCTGTATTAGCTTTGATGACTTGGCAGTTCTGCTTTTTGTATTTTTCCTGCTGAGCTGAGCTATTGTGCAATCCCACTCATGCAAATATTTTTCCATGTAACTTTTCAATGAATTCCCACTGCTGATCCCACTCATTACTTTAAAAGGAACAATCAGCTTTTTAGTAAAGACACTACATATTCTGTCAGGACCGTGAATTATTATTTTTTTTTGCTGTATGTTATGTACCTCTATGTAATATTATAAGTAAACTATAGCAATTTTCATGAAATAAAAGAAACTTAAAATAGTATAAATAGTGCACGAAACACAAATGTTTCTGAATCCAAAGTTACTGTAAATTGTTGTTTTATGTACCCAGAGGTTCCCAGGCTAAAGCTCTGCTGGCCCAACGATTCACAGCCGCGACTGTGACCGAATCTCCCACGCAGAAAACCGCACAACAGAAATCTCTGTCTAAACCCAGACCTAAACAGCTGAAAGCAAAGGCCGAACCGCCACCCAAAAAGAGAAAGAAATGGAAAGAGGAGTTCAGCGCATCACCCTGCACCTCCTCACCAGAGGCTGTGAGTGAGGATGATGGTGAGACCCCCTTTGCTTTTCTGTGGCTGTGCTCCTCATTGCTTTGAATTGTATTACTGTTTGCTAATGCTTCTAGATGACGGATTGTAAATTTTTAAAACTTAAATGTGTTGGTCGTGTGGAGATAATGCAACAAGTAAGCTCAGAAATTGACACAATAGTCATTTCCGAGGTTAGTCATTTGGCTGTCTGTAAGTTTAAATGGATGTTTTGATAAAGTTATTTGTTTTTGTCTGGTTCACTGGTTGATACACCATTGCTCTTGGACTTTATACTGACACCTATTGGTATGGAGGTGCCACTATGCACCATAAAAGAGCAACCCACCTTTAAAAGAAAAACACAGCAGTTTTTCAATATTTTACTATGTTTTTACCTTAACTTAGAAAAATTAATACATATCTATCTTTTTCCAATGCGTGCACTTTAAATCTTTGTACAGCGCTTGAATGTGTTAGAATTTAGCCTAGCCCCATTCATTCCTATGGCTCCAACAAAAGTTTTATTTTGTGTAACCATACTTACTCATGTTACTATCATGTAACAGTCTTTAAACAGGGAAAATATGGACGTGTTTCGTGGCTTCTAAATTCATCCCTGTTGGGAGCCATAGGAATGAATGGGGCTAGGCTAAATGCTAACACATTCACGAGGCGCTGTACAATGATTAAAAGTGCACGCATTGAAAAAGATAGATATGTATTAATTCGTCTAAGTTGAGGTAAGAACCTCGTAAAATATTGAAAAACGGTGCTGTTTTCCTTAAGTTTTCCTTCAGGCTACTGATATTATTGATGTCGCCAAATTTAACACCTTACACATATGTGAAATATCTTATTCATTTTTTTAACTATTATGTGTGACCCTGGACCACAAAACTAGTCATAACTAGCACAAGTATATTTGTAGCAATAGTCAACAATCAGTCCTTCCAGGAAAATGCAGTTTTTTTGCGATTATTGCGGGCAAAAATCCTTGATCTTGCAACACGTTTTCTTACAAAATGCGATGGAATATGCAGGATATTTATGCATTTTCTGCAAAAACTGTTTGCATCTTTTCATTAATGTTCACATCGCATAATTAAGTCACTTCATAACGTTCCAATGGCAACAGGGGACACGGCTGCGCTTGTGTGAAGTAAATGCAAAATTTTTCACATTTCTGCTAAGATATATATGACTTTCATTAACATGCAACCTGTATCTGGATGTTGTCCACATACACATTGAAAAAAGACAAGTGTAAACGCGTTTGTGATCGGAATGTTATCCGATCTGAGACGCACAAAATCATATTTGTGGAGCAATGCTAGCTAAGCTAGAAAGTATCTTGAATTAAAACGATATACTAAGGCATTTTAACACTGCTGACTGTATTTAACTTATTGGCATATGTTTAATATGTTCCAACCAGAGTCGTATAATAACAGAGTTACGAAACCCTTTGATCTCGCTGCCGCGCGGTCACGTGATTCATGTAACGTTCTACAGTTCCAAACCAAGCAGGGCTGTCAATCTGTTTGCATAGGTTTTCAGCTATTTTAGGTAAATATTAGCTTGTAATGGGAATTGATCACTATACTTACTGTGTTTATAACGGTTTTTTTTTTACTAGGGAGTGATGGAAATACAGTAAATCAGTTAATAAAGATAAACAGTTAATTGTGACCCAAATATAACTGTGGTTATCTATACCAACTACAGCAACACAGTTTATCTTTTATTTTTGTAGCAAAATATGGCTATATAAATAGGTATCAATCTGCTAAAAACATAATACCTACACTTTTACTATATTAAAATCACAAAAAAGATCGCCAACGCGGTTATTTGTAACAGTGAAGCATAACAGAAACACACTAAATTCATATTTTAAATTCACATTAAATGTTAATATAATCATACATGATTTTCGAGGATACATCACTCGTATTACTTACCAAATACAATGAAACACATAGCAGCATTGTGAAGCAGTGTGACTTTCTTATAAGGCATTTAGCTTGTCGCTGTTGCCCCCTAGTGTTACTCGTAATATATAAATAAGATAAGTATAAAGTAGATGGCCACCAGTAATAACATATTAAACCATTAAATCTATATTATTCACACATTATACACAACTCATTAAAATATAAAAAAATTACTAGTTATTATTAACGATAATCATTACCTACAGCAGAGTTCATAAAATATCACTGTTGACTATATTAATGAAATGTCCGAAAATGTAAAGAGAAACGGTAATTTCATCGATTTACCAGCAGGTGCCATTGAAATGAATGGGCTTCAGTGCTGCGTTTGGAACTATGCGTCACTACCGGTCACTACATGAAACGCTGTTACTTCCGCATTCCATTCTTACAACGGACGTCTATGTGAGTGTCGTAACTCTATTATTATACGACTCTGGTTCCAACTATTCATGGAGAGATTTAATATTTAATGGCAGAATTTAATGGATCGTTATAATGTTTGAGTTTCCATGGTGACATATCAAGGTCATTACGTGAATGTTGTGTTTTTTATGCTGTTGGCTTCACAGTAGCACTGTACAATAGGGGATTGCGGTTACCTGATCACAGAGATCGCATGTTAATGCAAAGTGTAAACCCAGCCTTTGCTACGAAAATGCTGGGATCATGAGATCATGCAAGCACTGCATATATGAAATCTGCAATTTATGCGGCGAACGTGCGGTGTATTTAAAAAAAATGCGGCCGCCACATAAATATGCGGACATGGGCTGATTATGCTTTGAATCATGCAATCAAATAATTGCGTTTTTCTGCAGGGACTGAACAATACATTGTATGGGTCAACATTTTTATGCCAAAAATCATTAGAAAATTATGTAAAGATCTTGTTCAATGAAGATATTTTGCAAATTTCCTACCATAAGTATATAAAATCTTTTGGACTTCATTTGGACAAACTTAAAGGAATATTCAATTTTCTTAAAAGAAAAATCCAGATAATTTACTCCACCATGTCATCCAAAATGTTGATGTCTTTCTTTGTTCAGTCGAGAAGAAATTATGTTTTTTGAGGAAAACATTGCAGGATTTTTCTCATTTTAATGGACTTTAATAGAGCCCAACATTTAATATTTAACTCAACACTTAACAGTTTTTTTCAACGGAGTTTCAAAGGACTATAAACGATCCCAAACGAGGCATAAGGGTCTTATCTAGCAAAACGATTGTCATTTTTGACAAGAAAAATAAAAAATATTCTCTTTTAAACCACAACTTTTTGTCTAGGTCCGGTCCAGAGTGACCTAACGTAAATGCGTAGTGACGTAGGGAGGTCACGTGTTACATATATAAAACGCACATTTGCGGACCATTGTAAACAATAAACTGACACAAAGACATTAATTAGTATCAGTTGACATACAACAACGTAGGAACGGTCCTCTTTCAACACACTTGTAAACACTGGGGCGGAGTTTCGCGTTCGTCCTCTGTGACCTCTTGACGTCATGACGTATTGCGTGGGGTCACGCTGCCGCATTACGACCGTATCTATAGACGAGAAGTTGTGCTTTAAAAGAGCATATTTTTTTTATTTTTCTTGTCAAAAATGACAATGGTTTCGCTATATAAGACCCTTATGCCTCGTTTGGGATCGTTTAGAGTCTTTTGAAACTCCGTTGAAAAAAACTGTTAAGTGTTGAGTTAAGTATTAAATGTTGGGCTCTATTAAAGTCCATTAAAATGAGAAAATTTCTTTTAAGAAAATGGAATATTCCTTTAAGACGATATTCTCAATAAATATTTTTTTGCACCCTAAGATTCCAGATTTTCAAATATATCTGCCAAATATTTTCCTATCCTAACAAACCATACATCAATGGAAAGCAACTTTCGGACCCTTTGATTGGTTTTGTGGTCTAGGATCAGATTAGGGTAAAATAGTGACAGTTGTTTTTTGGTAATGTTCATCTATTCCATTATTTTGGAAAGATTCAAGATTTTAAAAATTCTTTATAAAGTTAAGAATCCTGTCATTATACAGTATTTTGGTTATTTTCTAGTGTTGGTTCTGTTCCACTTGTCGTCCTTTTGTCATGCCAATCTATTTTTTTCAGAGTTTACGCCTCCGGTTCCTTTCGCCTCCCGTTTTCTGAACACCAGAACGATGAAGGAGACCTTCAAGAGCTTCGTAGAGCTGCTTATCAGCATAGCCCTGGACTCGGACATCATGAACGCACTAGAGAGAGAGAGCGGTGAGTAAAATCAACCCGTCTGTGTCATAGCAGGTATGGTGAAGCTAGATTTCTGGTTACATGATTGATCTGCTCCTGCATTCAGATGAACTGCTCTTGCCTCACATGAAGAGAGTTGATGGAATGATCACAGATAACAGGCGGAGACTGCTGCCCAAACTGCACATGGGTCAGATCTTTAAAGTGAGTCACGATGAGTCACCTTTTTACATTTCATAGTCCTACGCTTACATGCAGCCTAAAAATCCATTATTAACTGGAAATGAAAAGCATTTATCTCGTCTAAAGGTCAAATGGGAGGTTCGGTTTAAGCCTGAGCCAAATACATTTTTTATCCAATGTAAAAGGTGTTAAAGATGTTAAAGGTGCCGTAGAATGTAAAACTGGATTTACTTGAATAAGAAAAGTTCTGTACATGGAAATGACATATTTTGAGCCTCAAACACGATTGTTTCCTCCTCCACCTTATGTAAACCTTGTGCATGCGAAAACCGTTGGAAAACAGACCAATCTCAACATAACACCGACTGTGACATTACAGTAGTGATGTGACATTAAATTACAAATAAAATTAATTAAAATGTTGTTACAGGGCTAAAACAAAGTTTTGAATGTTGAGTTAGCGCTATGTGCTAGTTAATGCTATATGCTAACGTTTATGCTGAAGTTCACTACTGACTTTACAGTTACGTTTTGCAGGTCCATACTGAAATAAAGCACTCACAAACATCCATTTACAATATCCAAACTATTGATTATTCCTCAAATTCTGTGTCTTCATCTGGCGCTACCACTTTTAGCATAGCTTAGCATAATCCATTGAATCTGATTAGACCATTAGCATTGCGCTAAAAATAACCAAAGTTTCAATATTTTTTCTATTTAAAACTTGACTTTTCTGTAGTTACATCGTGTACTTAGACCGACAGAAAATTAAAAGTTGTGATTTTCTAGACCGATATGTCTAGGAACTATACTCTCATTCTGGCGTAATAATCAAGGACTTTGCTGCTGTAACACGACAGCAGGAGGCGCAATGATATTACGCAGCGGCCGAAAATAGTCCCCTTAGTAACTTTCAATGGCAGGGGACTTTTTTCGGGGCACTGCATAACATCACTACGCCTCCTGCAGTCAGTTTTAAATAGGAAAAATATCCAAACTCTTTGGTTATTTTTTTTGCGCAATGCTAATGGTCTAATCAGATTCAATGGATTATGCTAAGCTATGCTAAAAGTGCTAGCGCCAGATCCAGAGTTCAGCTGAATGGATTCCAAAAAGGTAAAACTTAAACTCTTGTGCTTAACTCTAAGGGAGCTGGAAAATGAGCATATTTTCAAAAAAATTGGAGTGTCCCTTTAACATTATTTAAATGCATTTTTTGGCACCTTTAAGCCAATAAATGGAATAGTTTCAATGTAAACCTTTGAAACGTCCTTTGTTTTTCACCCACCCACGAAAATCATATCAGCCAACGTGCTGTCAATCGAAAACACGTTATGCATTTCTTATTGGCTAAGTTTTCTGAAAGCACAGGGTCTTTTTGATGTTTTCAGTGCCTAGGGCTGTCACAGGGACATCTGCGTTTCTCACGTCATCTGTTTCAGTCATATCTGTCAGGTCATGGGTAAGAAAGCAGATTAGTGTTAGAAGGACAGACACAACAGTTCGTAGGAACTAACCTTATTAGTCAGCTGACTTGGTCAGTTTTCCTGATAAGATTTAAGATGTGGTGATGTCAACAAAACAGCCTTTCACAATTAAGGATTCGTGCAATGCAGTACATGCAACATGAAATGACTCAGATTGATGAAAAGCAATACATGTAAACAATTCATGATTTGTCTGTGGTTACAACACATGAAATAACAATGCTATTGGGTTATTTTCCAGCACTGGGTCAAAAAGGAATGAACGCAACCCTTTGGGTTGTAATTTAACCCTTTAGCTGTTGCAACCCTTTTTGAGTGGGGTGTAAAAAGGTGATGTACACCTTCAAATTAATCTAACTCGAGCATTTTTTGGTCTAGAAGCATAATTTTGGTCTTGTTTTAAAGAAGACACTTTAAAGGTTTACGGAACGGAAGTACGGAAGTGTCTGCAGGTGAAAATATATTTTTTATAGGAGTTTACATTTATTTGTAATAAATAAAAAATGCAATATAGTATTATTTTTAATACATAAAATTATCAAAAAACTGAGGTTTGTGTTGGTTTGCTGCAAACTCATTTTACAAATGACTAAATTACAGTTACTGCATTATTATTTTTACTGCAAAAAAGGTTTTGAAATATAAAAACTACATTCTTAGACCTTTCCAACAATATATAGTTTAACATTTACATGAAAAATATTGAAGTAAACTTAGGTGTCCCCCTCATCACAGCACCAGTTAGCAGGTTAACATATTATTGGTTGTTTGAACCCATTGTTGGGTCAAATTTAAACAATTTCTGAGTTTTTATTTTAACCCAATGGCTTGCAACTTTTTGACCCCTTGCTGGGTTGAATATAAAATTAAGTGTTCATTGGTGTTATGTTTCTCCTCCATGTCAGAATGCTTTAGACAGCTTTCCCGAGCTGTCTGTGGTGACTGAGCTGAACACAGACTGTGAGACCCCAATTTTTAAAGTGAGACTAAGTGGAAAGGCGTATAACAGGAAAACTATGAAGCCCTCCAAGTCCCCTGGCAAACTTCCACTGGTGAGTATTTTACATCTGGCAATACAAAAAAATGATATTAAAAGCAGGCATTTTATAGTTTTGACCACTAGGAGGTACACCATACTAACTTTTACTTATTTCTCTTTTTTCCCCATCATGCTCTACTAGGAATATACAGTGGATCAGCAGAAAACAAAGTGGTTTTCTCTTTATCATTCTCTACAACACTATAAGTACCATACATACATGATGTGTATGGAGGAGGTGAGGCATCATCGGGTGTTTTGTGTGTGGGTGGTAACAAATCTACAGGTCCTTGCTTACAAGCCCTTGTGTTTTGTCTACCAGGGTTCATATCAGTTTCGAAACTGATTGCCGTATTGTTTTAAATTCAAGTGTGAAATACTTCTGTTGTAAATTCCATATCAGAGTCATGCTGAGAAATGCAGGATCCCATCCTTCCTCTTTTGAACTGTTGTAAAATAAATGTTTAAAAAACTATATACAAAAATTGACATTTAAGGTAAAGTTGACATTTGCATGCAATTGCCCGTATATAAACATATTTAAGATAGTCGTGTGATTCTCTCTCATCTCACAGATCAAATTGTTAAAGTCGCGAGGTATGGACATGGGGCAGAAGGAGACCGTGCAGACGTGTATGGAGAACAGGGCATGGGTCCAGGGTTTGTTTGATCGCTTCGGGGAGCTTCTGACACAGGTGCAGCAGGCCTGCCTATAACAGGAGACTATAGATTATAATGATAGACAACCACAGCATTCATGAACCCTTTCAACCTGCTTTTAAAGCACTGTTGAGGACAGAAGAACAGACTTGATGGTTTTAACAAACAGAAAGGGAGGTACCAAAATGGCTGCCTTTTTTACACCCACAGAAACTGTGGTTTTACATGTAATCCGTCTTTTTTAAACTAGGTGTAGTTGAACATTTTTTTTATTGAATCATCATCATCATCTGTGTCCTTTACTTTTATATTGATCTGTTGAGCGATACTGGGAATTTTTAAACCCCCACATTCTAGTGTAAAACAATGATATTCATCTGTTATTATTGTTTTGAGGGCTAGGATGTTTAAAAAAATACTGTATACATAGATATATATGTAAAACATTTTTTTACAACTGAATGCCAAATTTATATATGATGTACATTTTGTATAGAGAGCTTGTTTGACTTAATATAGTAGAAAACCTATGTGCTTTCCTGTTTATAACAAAGGTTATACATCTGGAGTTGGTGCAATTCTAATACAGCTTTTGTGATATTTTCTTGTAATGAAAAGCATTTACTTTTGGCTTTTTTTTGAGGAAACAATCTCTTTATACGTTTGTCTTAAAGCATTTATTTTTTCTCACAGATAGTATTTTTCACAGAAGGAAATATTGTGCTCATATGTCCTACGTTTATAGATGGCCTATACATTTATGTGCACATTGTATAATTCACACCATATAGAAAGTGTCTTTATTAGGTGATCATGCAAGTTTGTCACGATTTTAAATGAATGTGCCGACAGCATTGGATTAGTCTTCTGCTTTTCAGATATGTAGCTGTGTCACACACTACAATGTTTTTGCTGACATGGGATAATAAATTTCTTATGAAATGAAAACTTGAGTTGAATGAGTACTTGCCATTATTAATATTTGACTAAAATTAAGGAAATGAGACAAGTTCAGACCTCTTTCACAAGCCTTAATGCATATTTTATAATCACCTCAGAAAAAAAATATTTGTGTAGAGACATAAATATACAGTGCACAGTTTAACAGCAAAATGAGATCACTTGCTTTATGCAATGTTTTGCTGAAATCATTTTTAAAGTTATTTCAGAGAATTGTTTCTAAACACATTATAAATGTTAGAAATGTAATGTTGAAACACGTTACAAAGACTGTAAATTATGTAAGACTGAATTGTGGAGTTACACTGTTAAGCAGTTTTCCCACATTTCTGTGTTCAGGATTATTCAGGCGGGGCTAAAACGGTGGCTATGATGCCACTGAGCATGACCCCGCCCCTAATGTGGAGAACACACCTGACGCTAAGCATCGTGTTCCTCGCTCTTGATTAAACTTTGTGTAATGCGAATTGTCGTTTGAATTTAACATAATATAGCGTGTGTTTTTGCAGCAATCATTCCACCCAATTTACGTCAAGCGCATTTATTCGAGTCTTTGCAATAGGCTTGTTTGGGATGCGCCTCGCCTGATATTTAGAAGAGAGCAGGTAGCTGCAGTGCGGGGAGAAGTGAAAAAGGAGCTTTTAAGTCGGACACTTCACCAATCTCGCAGTCCAGTCGACCACAAACGTTAGCAAAGGAAGAGATCGCATTTGTGTATTTTATCGCGGATTAAATAGATGCAACTTGAAATACCAATAAATGCATTTAACATTACTTGAAGATGTTTATAAGGAGAGAACATAGACTGTAAAAAATATGGACTTAGTGTCCGTAACGTCATCCATAGGTTTGTGAAGAGCATTTTTGAAGCTTAAAGTAGGCTGTGCCTGCTGTCGCCATCTTGGCCGTGCATCACTCACGTATAACCGAAAATGGGTAAGAGGTGAGACATGAGTAAAGTTGAGGCGGCTGGTTGCTGAAACCACAATTGCCTAGCTCGATTCTAGTGACAGCAATGGCAGTTCACCCTGTCATTCAAGTGGCCACGCCCTTAATTATGTAGAAGTTTAAGGCTTAATATAATTTAAACGGATTAGTTAGAAAATAATTCACCCCCCTCACAGTTGTCATGAAGGACAAAATTAGCTATATAGACCAAAAACACTTTTTGTACCAGGCTGTAAACATTTTCTACTGTGAAGTTGGACATTTTAATATGAAGGTCTATGGGGATTGACTCCCTTTTAGAGCCAGCCTCTAGTGGCCAGTCGATGAATTACAGTTTTAGTCACTTCCGTATCGGCTTTATCAGAGAGATCTGAAAGGTTGCCCTCAAAGGAGAATCAACAAAGGTGAAATGTTCATCCATGGAAAAGGCTACTTAGTAAATTTTGGGATGTATAAATCTAAGTCTAGTGGTAATGCAAATTCTTTTCTGTTGTAGGAAATATAAACAGCTTGCAGTACAAATAATAGGTATAGGAAGTGGAGTTTTTAGAATTAAGAAGTCATCAGCTGACATTCCTGCCCCAATAAGCATTAAGCTGTGTCTTCAGCAAGTCTTCCCACATGCTTTTCGTCAACGCAGTCAGTGGCGAGCAACTGCGCCCGACTGCAGAATCCGACGAGTTATTTGACACACATCAGCGTGACATCTGAGCAAGTCAGACGTAACTCAGACGCTTTTCTGACCAGCATGCATCTGTGATGTATTTTGCACAGAATTTGCTCATCTCAAACGAGCCTGTTGACTTTGAATGTAATCTACTTGCGCAAATCGTTGAATTCGCGTTTGGTGTGTACGTCACATAAAACAATCGTAATGCGAGCATCATTTCAGGTTGAGAGTGCCGCAGGGATGACGTATTTTTGTAGGAATTTTGCAGGATACTGGTTTCCTCAGAAAAAAGCCCATTCATATTGCAAAAAAATAAGCTCTGTGTTTAACAAAGGTTTATGACACTTACACGTTTTGTCAAACAACTTTTATGAATTTTGAAGTCAAATTCGCTTCTTATATTCTTAGTAAACCCGATTAGACTTCAAACTTGATAAAAGTTGTGTTCATCTCTGAAGATTATCTTGTTGTAGAAAATGTGAGTCATAAACTTTTGTTAAAGTCACCATGAAACGGAAGTAGCGATTGTCTTTTTTACCCCTGTGGTGATGTATCCGAGTGAAACTGGCTTCTAAAATGAAATAAGGCAGGGCTGGACTGATTGAATTATTTGAAGTTGGGTTGCCATACCAAATGACCGGAAGTAAAGTTAGATCGTTTCGAGAAAGGGAGGAGATTTGTGTTTTTGATTAAAGATTATGAGGGCACATTAAAGCAACACCAAAGAGTTTTTTATCTTAAAATAACGTTTCCAAAAAAGTTTCAGTGGTTCATCCACTCTAAACAGGGTGAATGGCACTTTCACATTTGCTTTGCAGCCCTCTATCGGCCAAAACCGCACTAAAGAAGTTTCCTACCGTCGGGTAGTGGTCCGGTAGTTCGAGTGAAAACTACAAAAACTTGCTTTACGGCAGACCTACAATCCAATCAGAGCCAGCTATGCAGCAGTACTTACGACAGTGCTAATGAACAATTACGCTTCTAACCTGTAGGGGGAGCAAAGAGCAAAAACTCTTTAGTGTTGCTTTAATAAAAAAAAATAATGAAGCTCACAAATAAGTCATTTGTAAAAAGTACCACAATATTCCTAAACAAATAAGTTTTTCATTTTATTTTCATGGCGACTTTAAACACAAAGCTTATTTTTTGTGATAATCCAAAAGTCTATGGGAAAAATGAATGGGATTTTTTCAGCGAGTTAAGAGACGGCAGCTTTCCCTTGAGTGGGCGTAGTTTCAGCGGCAACAGTAGACAGCGTTTGAGAGCAAAGAATCCTGCCTGTTTTTCCAAGATTTTGATTATTGTATTTACTTGGCTTTTTTATCATTCAAATATGGCCATAGTATTAATAACACATTTTTCTAACATGTGACAAACTGAACAAATTTAATATCAGACTTTAAAAACAGAAAAAGTCTAGCTAAACAGGCAAAGATGTTTGTGCCAGTGATCTAAAAATGTCCAGATATCTGCCGACTAAACAGTCCTGGCTGTCATATAAGTCCAGCGTTTTGAAATAAGGTTTTAAATAAGACAAAACCTTTCAAATGGATTGGTTTGTCAAAACCACATCAACATTAAGCCCATCAGGAATTTAGTTTAATCACTGTTTTATAAACCACCAAATTTTGTGTTTCTGTGTATGTTTCAGTCTACTTCAGATTTCTGTTATCAGTCAGTCAAACACCATCACAGGGTTCTTCACATCAGCAAAACAGAGCGTTACTGCATCAGATAACAGAAGGCAAAGAAAAATAAAACATTTTAAAATCATCATATTTACAACTTGACCTTAGGGAGCCAAATTATCAAATATATCGAAAGTGAAAGTGCTTGTCTACCACATGAACCTTTAACAGGCAGTCGTATTGTTTGATATCTCTCAAGGCGTTTTTGTCTTGTCTGTTGCTCTTGTTCATCTTACACACAAACAGGGCACAAACTATGCAATGATGTTGGCAGATTTCTAATAAGTTGACAGTTTGATGTGGATGGGAAAGTTTTACAACTTGGCATATTCATATCACATATACCTCCACAGGGATAGGATGATAAATCTTCAGCTTAATAAAACAGCTTTATATTCAGATTCTTGGCATTTTTATAGTTTGTTTGATTGTTTAATGTCTGTTTATTCTGTGATATAATAATAAGATAGCCATTGTGTTTTATTTAGTCTACACTAGTTCTCTATGTGTTTAGTGTTGTACGTTTATTGTGACCTTAACAACACATAAAGATAAGTTTTTGGAAGTGCTTGTAAAAATCGTAAATAGGCAAAAAAAGAGAAAATTTTACTAATATTTACTAATATAAAAAAATGATATCAAATCAAAATATGTTTTATGTTACTTTAAATTAACAAATTAAGTTAAACAACTTCAACTTGGTTTTTATAAGTTTTCAACTAGTAAATAGTAAATTGTATTGACTTATAAGCAGGTTGTTTTAACTTTATGCTGCATTTTTTGACAGTGTTGTTTTCATAAGGGAGTGGCAATGCATAAAATGCATGTGTTAATTTAATGTAATGAATATATTTACTATTAGCATCTTCATCCCAGTCTGATAATTTCCTCGCTGTTCTGCAATTGTCTCATGGAAACTATTTAGTTGTGTGACCTTGGGGTCAGTGGACTGTTGAATAAAATATGATTGTTGCAAACCACAAAATCGAACATCTCATTGAAAACAAAGACGTCAATGTCCACAAACTGTCCCTGATGAATCAGACCACTGTAGAGTTCGGTCCAGTGAGGGGCGGTGGTAGATTCCACTGTGCATATTGCTAGGAGAACTGGATGTTTGTCCAGTCACAAACGTCTACTCCACAGCTGAGAGACATGAATATTGATAGTGCAATGATGTTGGGGTGTGTGGGAGAAGAGCTGAGAGGCTTCTTTCATGATGCTCAACTCAATGTTCTGGTTTCACTGAGACTGAAATTTGTTTGGGGGGGACAATTGATGGGCAATTGATACAGTTTACCCCAACACCTCTTTTGAAGACACTTAATACAGCAGACAGAAACTTTAAGAGACAAATTGCTTTTACTTGATGAAAGCCAAATCTTTGCATACATTTACAAACATTTTAAAAACTTTTCAAGCATGACCATCAGTGTAATGAGCCAGTCATCATTCACATGCAATGTCTTATCACACCTCAGGATTTCCCATAAAGCCCAGCAGATAAAAGTCCCCAATAGGGAGCCTGGCTCTGGGTTCTTGATAAGAAAACCAGAACAACATAGTGGGGTACACAGACCATGACCTCTGACCTGTTGTTGTTTATACTGATGCAGATGAAAGAATGCTTTAAGCTGTTACACAGGTTTACCAACCAGCACTGCTAAACACCACACGTGTGACACGGAGGAGGCAAAACCTGTTCTGGTGACACATTCGAGTTTTTGTGGTTGGAAGCGTAACTTTTACATTTGACATGAGGATAATTTTACTCGATTTTTATTGATTCTAACAAGGTAAGTAACCAAATCTTATTTACCAAAACTTTATGTAAGTATTATCTCATTCTCAATTAAATGTCTTCTGAATTATAAATGTTTTGCTTTTAAAAAAGAGTGAGTCAGATTTCACTGTAAAAAAAGTTTTGTTGATTCAACTTTAGAAAGTAAGTTACCTGGTTGCCTTAAAATGAATTAATATTTGTAAACTAATATTTTTTAGGGTGAAATAACTAAATTTTAAGGCAACCAGGTAACTTACACTCTAAAAATAGCTGAGTTATTTTTAACCCATAATGGGTAAATATTGGACAGAACACATGCTGGGTTAAAAATGACCTAATGCTGCCATTACGGAAATGAACCATGCTTTTTTGTGGTAAAAGTGTAGTAACCATGTTTATTTGGTGTATAAATTACTATTTGCAAAACTACAATAACCATGTTTTTTTCATGGTTAATTTTCGTAAGGGTTGGGTTAAAAATGATCCAATGTTGTGTTGTTTTTATGCAACCATGGGTTACAGACACCCACCAATATTGTGTTTAACATCTGGTAAAGTCAATTCTTATCAGTGACTTCACAAACAAAAAGTGACTCAGAGATGTAACATTTACATGGTGAATAGTTGGTGGTTTTGTGTATTGGGATGCAAGGTTTCCCCCGCGGCTTATAAGGGACAGTAAAGGGGTTAATGACTTGAGAAAGAGGCATGAATGAGACCTCCTGTTGAGTGTGAAGTCTAGCATTGACAGGCAAATTTCCTCTCAGTATTTCGCCCTGGAATTTGTTTCAAAGCATCATGTTGTAAAAAAGTGGCAGAGAGTCTCTAGTGAGTGTTTTATGCCTTTCCCATCTCTTAATAGCTTTACTTATTTCTGTTATCCATAAAACTGACACTTACATACACACAGTCCAATCCGATTTTCCTTTAATGCTGAGTAGCCTTATGCATTCTGGAAAGTACTGATGGCTTTCCAGATATGAATCATTGAAGTGTTCGCATGTTTTGTCCCTTGAGTGTTGTTGTGATACAGAGTCCAATCCAACGGTTGGATATGTAGATGCAATTGTTTTTATATACCACCTACTTTGATTTATTTAAAAGAATGCAATGATTTACATGGCAATGTGACATAAAGTAGACATGCAAATCAAGATTGCCTTAAGAGTTTCCCTACAGTTTGTGTACAATAACTGTATAGGTCAGTCTATGCAGTCATCCGTTAAATTTGCAATTTGCACATCATATTAACCTTTTTGGACTCAGTCTGTTAATTTTTCCTAGTAACAAAAATCCAAGTCATGCCACATTCCCTGAATCCCTCATGTTGCACACTTCAGTGTTTTGAGTTATATATTCTCAGAAATGGATCATGGAGCGAGAGCTTTGTTTATCTGGTCATCAGGGTTTTTCCTGTTCAACCAGTTTAGGTTGGAACAAATGTTGTTCTAATTGTTTAATAAGCTGATGACTTTTGTTTAGAAGTTATTGTACTGAGAAACAAAGAGAAAAATACTTTTGATCAATAAAAATCCAAAAGGTAAAACTACACCAATACTATAAAAGTAGGCCTACAAGAAATTAATTCATGATCTCCTTTAAATGTTTTGTTTTTATGTTTTCGTGTGTGACAGATTTATAAAAGAGGTCTAAATAAGGTTAATACGGTGTGTTATAGTAATGATTTACATTCAAAGGTGCTTGCTTGTGTGTGAAGCGAAACTTTTTGCAACTGCTTCATTGTAAATCCAATCTTTATCATGCTAATGGTCTATCGACTGCCCTCTTGACGTCACGTCAGGGTGCGAGAGCGCGCTGGCTGCTCTCGTGCTGCTGAGGCAATGCGCTTTGACCGCGCGCGGCGAATGTGAGGGCTCACTTATAAACTGCGTTTAAATACAAGAGGAGATGCTTTACATAAACATTTTACTTTAACTACGACAGACATCGCATGCACAGACCTCCAGGTAGGATTTTGGTTTGGAACTGGCTGTTTTGATTTTTGTTTTTGTGGGTTATGTACGGTACCAGAACTTTACAGTAAGGTTGTATTTGTTTACAAGTAACTGATGAACTAACAATGAACAATACTTCTTCAACATTAATCTCTGTTCATGTTAATTTCGGCATTTACTAATACATTTATAAAATGTAACGTAACTATTCAAATTAATTAATGCACCATAAACTATACATAAATGTGTTAACATTAACTAGACGTAATACATGCTGAAAATTATTGTTCATTGTTTGTTTACGTTAGTTAATGCATTGTTTACCTATACAACCTTAATGTAAAGTGTTACCGTATATACAGACTTGAAATTGTGTGTATGAAATAGAAAAGCAAAAATCTGTATGGTCTAAGCAAAATATTGTAATCGCTATATATTACCGTTGTATTATTGATGCTTAAATTATAAGTCGGATCTGTTAAGACATGTTGTATTTTCTTGCAGTATAGATCTTATGCTGGCAAAGGCTTTTATTTAAATCTGAACAGACGCTTACAGTCGCCACAGGGTAAAATCTTATAGGGGTTGCTTGTCTGTGCTTGATATAACCAGGACAGCTGCAATACACCTAAAGCAAGTACAGTGCACAGTTGTTTTTAATGTATTTCTGTGTCATAGTCATACGTAATCTAGTTTATAGTTACCATCATGTCTTCAAGTGTACTCCCTCTGCGATTATTTACAGAAATGTTGGGCAACACAAAATCCCATAAGATGCTTTGTGTGCACAGAGACACACACCACTGAGACACCTGTTGTTTCCCATAATGCTGTTTAGATTCAAAACATTATGATGCACCATGGTACCATCACATTATTTGAACATATGGTACCTTTTTAATGTCTTGTTTCTTTCTTGAGTTCACATCAATAAAAAAAATCACGTAAATAAATGCATAGATCTTATTTTGTATTTTATAAGAAGTAAATCAAATTGAGCTGTAAACTAAAAGAAAACCTCTAGTAAATAGTCAATTACTATATAATTGTTCAATCAGTGGCATGCAAATTGTACAGAGACTACATGATGTGCACACAAGAGGGAAGTTTTTTTTATCATTAAGTTCATCAGACGGATGGCTTTTTATTATCTGATAAGTTTAAGCAAATTATACAGAAAGACGTTTTGTCTGCACATGATTATTAAATATTGCCTTTCCAGATCCAGTCCAAAGATGTAACTTCACACAACTTTAAAAAATGCATTAATCTGCTATTCATTATTTCCCAGATTTCCCAGACAAACACTTTGTCCTTGCTGTCTGTGTATAAAGAAAGTCTTTTATACCGTAGCCAACTGTTGTTCACTCCACGCAGATTGATTTCATTGATCAGGCGTGGGATCTCCATGTACTCAAACTAGTCACCGTGTAGGCTTCCGGCCACCCTTACTAAAGCACTGGATCCCTGACCAGTTATTAAGACCTTCATCATTGCCTAAACATAAAAATTCCATAAGGATCGCTGCTCTCGAGAACTGATCAACCCTTGCACTGTCATTTATAAGGCTTGTGTGCTGTTGACTTTGGCTGCAGATGTTCTTTATGTTGGAAGTTGGATCCGTAATAGCCTTCTGTAGTCCAGCGTTACACCCATGAGAGAATAACATGGGAAACTTCATGCTTTGCAGCTGTCACGTTGATCATAACGATAAAGAACCGAAATAAAATGTGGGCAAGCTGAAAACTCCTGGTCTGATTTCAAATGTCTACAGACACTTCCTTTTGTAGACTTATTATGGTATTACAATACCGACAGTGCCAGAAGTATGTAATTGTTTATAACCGATCTTCAAAGAACATTAAAGTTACATTAATTCATGAAAGTAATACCATACAATGATATTTGACCACGGGAATAGTGGGTGAAAAACAGAAATTTGACATTGAGGCTTTCTGGTATTTAGCCATAGGGTTTGGCTTGTCTGTGCTTGATAACCAGGACATCTGTAATACACTTAAAGCAAATGAATAGCGTCTGGGCACGTCAAGAGTTCCCCCAAGATGATTTACCTAAAATGATATCCAGCGGCTGCATATAAGATTTATGACTTATAGGAGTCTTATGGGAGCTTTGACGACGTACCGTGTGAATGATTCTTGAAATGTGTATTGCTGCCATTTCACAACATCTCTCCATGTCATCTCTCAACAGACAGCGGGATGGCTGGGAAGCCGTTCCGGGCCACGTACATCTGGACCAACATCATCAACAATCTTCAGATGCAGGTGGAGGTAAAGAGGAGACGCCACAATTTGAAAATCTATCACGACTGCTTCTTGGGCTCGGAGGCCGTGGATGTGGTTCTGGCTCACATCATACAGAGCAAGGTCTGCGGAGATGAGGAGGTTCCTCGATTTAAAGCCGTCCGCCTCTGCCAGGCCCTCATGGAGGCCAGGGTGTTCGAGGCGGTGGACACCAAGGTTTTTGGGAAAGAAAAGAGGCAAGCAAAGTTTGAGGACAGCAGCTGTAGTCTGTACAGGTTTCTAAACACGTCGACTCCAGGCACATCAAGCTCAGTGACCATCGAGAGCGGGTACGACTCGCTCAACGCACAGAGGAACAGCTATGGTTCGCCCTACCAAAGGTATCATCTACTCTATTTACAGATACATTTATGCATTTAGCAGATGGTTGACTTACAGTGCAGCCAAACTATACATTTGATGAGTATTTGTGTGTACCCCACGGTCGAACCCATGACCTTTGCACTGCTAACACAGTGTTTAGTGACTGACACATTTTTGACTGTGGACTTTAACATTAAGGGCTTATTTACATGAAATCACTTCATCTGCCTTGATAGATGGGATTGATGTCGTATAACACGTGCACATTCTGTCTATACCTGACATTTTTTTCCTTATATGGGAATATGGAGGGTTGCAGAAACCCCTTTCATTCTGTAGTTCACAAATTGTGTGACATCACATTAACATGAGAATCAAAACAACATGTCTAATGAGACTGCCTTGGTTTAATGGGGATTGATAAAGAAGAAGTTGGATTGTTTTTATTTTAGGGTGGTTGTTTTCACACAATGCTAACACACATTTATGCCCAAACAGCTTGTAAAAGTGGATTTTGCATAATGTGAATGCTCTCTCAGCACATATTATACGTTCATCAAATACTTTCGCTTCAAATCCGCTTAATCCCGGCCTCAGGCCATTCAGAAATACGGGTTTGTTGGCAGAATCTGTTAAGAGTTCATTTATAAGAAAATGTCAGACGCACTTTAAAGAGTTCTTCAAATAAACATTTGTTTCATTACTTTTTTTTCAGGAATCAAGATACTGTGTATTCCAGCAACGTCAAAAAGGATAAATCTCTGGAGGATGTTTTAGGAAATCTGAACATGAACACCATAACACCACAGATGATGAATATGGGTTTATCACAGGACTGTAAGTCTTTCTTTTAGCTCATAATTCATACTTTTTGTTGTGTTTTATTGAGAAGAGGTGTGGTATATGTTGTCTATGCCTACAAGCTTTTCCCAGTTTCTACGAATAATCCATTAATGTGCATTCACACCAGATGTGAAAGAAAGTGCTTCATTCGCGTGTTGAACATTTTGAGTTAACTTGCTTCATTCGTACGTACGTGAAATTCACACGTGAAATATGCATCATCCGTACATGAAATATGGGTCGTGCGTTAAATTCAGATATGAATATGCTCAATTTTAACAGATTGTCAGACCTTCTCACTCACTTTTTTCTAAGCAAGATCCTTTTTTATTCCTGTTTCTATAAAAGTACGAACAAAGATGTGTCGTACAGCTCAGTGTGTCCACAAACTGCAAAAAAGATTTTGTCCTATATTGTTGTTTTGTATTTCTGCCTCAGCTCGCTACGTCGTAATCACATCACTAGTAGAGCAAGCTCCTGATTGGTTAACGCGGCGCAAATATCCGACAAAGTTCAGTTTTTTCAAATCACGTGTTACACGCCGGAAATGTTTTAATTCGTGATGCGACATTTCCACAAATTGTGATGCGAATGACCCCAAAGGATATCTATCATGTCTTTGCATTGACTTAACATATAAATCACTCACACTCAACACTTCAATCGTGTCTGGAGTCAACTATTTAATTATTTGCAGGATATTCCCATCGCCCCGCACTAGTTTGCGTCTACTTGTGTCTTTGCATTGACTTTTTATGTAATCTACTTGCGCAAATCGTTGACATCGCGTTTGATGTGAACGCACCATTAGACTTAAATTCATAGACGGACCAAATCGTCTATATTGATAAATAAAAAAGATGTGTCGTACAGCTCAGTGTGTCCACAAACTGCGAAAAAGATTTTGTCCTATATTGTTGTTTCGTATTTCTGCCTCAGCTCGCTACGTCGTAATCACATCACTAGTAGAGCAAGCTCCTGATTGGTTAACGCGGCGCAAATATCCAACAAAGTTCAGTTTTTTCAAATCACGTGTTACACGCCGGAAATGTTTTAATTCGTGATGCGACATTTCCACAAATTGTGGTGCGAATGACCCCAAAGGATATCTATCATGTCTTTGCATTGACTTAACATATAAATCACTCACACTTAACACTTCAATCGTGTCTGGAGTGAACGCACTATTATGTTGCATACACACCAAGCACGAAGCATCGCATTCCATGCTCTAGATTATTTGCAGGATTTAACTTCGTGTCATGTGAATTTTTCGCTTGAGTTAAATATTTTTGCGCAAAGACATGTTTGAGAGGAATAGTGTGTGTTTTCACGGCAATTGTGCTGCCTAATTCGCGCCATTCGCATCGCCCCGCACAAGTTTGCGTCTACTTGTGTCTTTGCATTGACTTTTTATGTAATCTACTTGCGCAAATCGTTGAAATCGCATTTGATGTGAACGCACCATTAGACTTAAATTCATAGACGGACCGAATCGTCTATATTGATAAATAAAACAGATGTGTCATACAGCTCAGTGTGTCCACATACAGCGAAAAATTTTTTGTCCTATATTGTTGTTTCGTATTTCTGCCTCAGCTCGCTTTGTCGTAATCACTTCAGTTGTAGAGCAAGCACCTGATTGGTTAACGTGGCGCAAATGTAGGACAAAGTTCAGTTTTTTCAATTCACTCGTCAAACGCCAGGAATGTTTTAATTCGTGATGCGACATTCCCACAAATTGTGGTGCGAACGACCCCACAGGATATCTATCATGTCTTTGCATTGACTTAACATATAAATCACTCGCGCTTAACACTTCAATCGTGTCTGGAGTTAACGCACTATTATGCTGCGTACACACCAAGTGCGAAGCATCGCATTCCATGCTCTTGATTGTTTACAGGATTTAACTTCTTGTCATGTGAATTTTTCGCTTGAGTTGAATATTTTTTAACTTGCGCGAAGACACGTTTGAGAGGAATAGCGTGTGTTTTCGCGGCAATTGTGCTGCCTAACCCTACAGTCACATTAGCTACAAAAGTGAGCAACACGCACTTGGCCAGTATCTAAAAGCGGTATCAAATGTCACTTTAGAGGTATTGTTAAGTCACAAGAACATTGTTTTTGGATTTAAAATATTTATTTCTCGATAAAAGTAACAAAATATATGAGATAAAATGGCAAACTTATCAGATATATACAGAAATGCGCATTTTCCGCCATCTTGAATTATTTTCTCAGAGTTGACCACAGACCTCCTTCACTCCGATTGGCAGTTGCTTTGTCGCATCGCTCAGCATTTGCATAAAATAGCCTGCTTGTCTATATTGGCCCCACCTTGCTTGTGCAGCGGCGAGCTCGTCGCTTGTCGCTGGCAAACGGCCACTCCCATTGAAAATGAATGGTAGCCTGTCGCTCTGTCTCTGTCTCTTGTAGCTAATGTGACTGGGGGGTAATTCGCGTCATTCGCATCGCCACACACAAGTTTGCATCTACTCGCGTCTTTGCATTGACTTTGTATGTAATCTACTTGCGCAAATCGTTGAAATCGCGTTTGATGTGAACGCACCATTAGACTTAAATTCATAGATGGATCGAATCGTCTATATTGATAAATATCTCTAAATTAAGAGCATTGATTTGAATAACAAGTTTTGTATGGACAAGCACCTCCCAAATTATCTTCAGAAATTTAGTAGTGCTTATACAGTAAAATATTAGAGGGATTTTTAAAGTTAATTCTCTTGGATAACTGTGTTTCTTTCAGTGATGGACGAGATATGGAAACAGCAGACAGTCCTGAGACTCTTGCAGTTGATTGAATTGCCACTTCTGGAGAGTTTGTTAGAGGGCAAAGAGAGTCCGCGTCCACCCCTCCACAGCATGGACAGTGACCCTGACCTCCTCTACACCAGCAGTTACCTGGACCGCGAGATCCTAAAGGCCTTCAGTGAGGCTCAGTATGTTACAGTGATTTCCCCATAACTCAATATAATATGTTAACATGGACCACAAAACCAGTCATAAGTCACACTGGTATATTTGTAGCAATTTTTTAATGCCAAAAATCATTAGGATATTAATTAAAGATATTTTGAACATTTCCTACTGTAAATATATAAAAAATATTTTTCTTTCTTAGTAAAATGTGTTGCTAAGGATTTTTTTATATTCATATAGTTGTATCTCAGCCAATATTGTCCAATACTAACAAACCATACATCAATAGAAAGCTTATTGATTCATGTATCAATGTATAAACCTCAATTTAAAAAAATTGACCCTTATGACCTGTTTTGTGGTCCAGCTTCACATATATGATATATGATGCCCCATAGACCTCCACTTTAAGTGCACTTCTGTGTAAACACAAACTCATAGCTGGTTATGCAATGCATCTCTTTGAAGACCCAACCCTACAGGCCATTTGGCTTCCCCCACCCTGTCCCGAAACACTCTTTCTTCCTCTTACATTTTTTTGTGAATGAAATGTCTGTTTGTAATCTTATCTCCTTGTGTGGCATTTATTCCTCATTCTTTAAAGTGTTGCTTTTTGTTAGTCGGCTGTTTGGTTTTCATTTTCGTTTTGTAATAAAATACTTACGAATATCTTCAGTTCGATCTGTTTATCAATAATTTAATTCCTCTTTATCTTTTTTAACAGGGCAGATAACTGGCTGTCTGCAGCTGTTGATTGTCTTGAGTTTCTACCCGATCAGCTGGTGGTGGATGTGAGCAGAGGTTTGGCCAAATGTGCGGAGGAGACGTCCCAGTACAAGCAGCTCCTGTATGGTGCCCTCGTGCAGCACTATGGCCAGTCTGAATACCCACCACTGCTCAGTAACCATGTCTTTGACATTCACACGGGGCTGACTGAGCTACTTGGTAAGTGAAAATATGACCTTGATATCTTTAAAGGGCATCTATTATGCAAAATACACTTTTACAAGGTGTTTGGACATAAATGTGTATTGACATTATATGGAAACACCCACCCTACAATGAAAAAAATCCCATTTGATCCAAAGCAGTCGTATTAGGGCGCACTCACATTATCCAAACCAAACCAAACCAAGCCCCAGCGCGATTGTCACCCCTCCCTACTCCCCCAGATGCACGCACTCACACTGTACTTGTATCGATCCGAGTCCGGGCGCGCTTTCGTCATTAAGATGCGATTGTTTTGAAAAAAGCAGGAAGTAAAGCTCTCTCTTAACACTGGAACCCACCGTAATGATAAATCTGTGTTTTTTATTCGGAGTCGTTTGGTGCGCGATTACAGACAGCCCTCTCACATGTCATCATATTGCTTAGTTCATCTGTCACGTGCGCAGCTCGGACATTCACGTAACCCCGCGGCGCGCATCAAAAGGTTTTTACGGAGGCAGATGAAGGTGAGTGGTCGCGCAACTGACGTCTTTACCTTTTGAATCGCGCTCAGGCGCGAATGCGCTCACACCACAACCTTCCGCGCCTGAGCCCAAGTGAACCGCGCTCCGGCCCACCTCTGCAACCCGGCCGTGGCGCGAATAACCAATCCGCGCTCGGGCGCGGAACAGAGCGATCACACTAGTCAAACAAACCAGGCTTTGGGGGTCAAACGCGCCCGAGCGCGGTTTGGTTTGGATAGTGTGAGTGCGCCCTTAGACATGCTGTTTTAATTCTATTTTAATGTGAGGTCACATTGATTAAGCCCCGCCCATGGCCACTGTCTCCTTTGGCAAGGGAGTGAGAAGCATCATCATTTGCATTTAAAGGGACAGGCATGAAAACATAATAAATGATCTTTGGGGTATTTTAAGCAGACACATTCTAGGCACACCTAAGACTTATATTACTTCTTGTAAAAATGGGCATATAGGTGTCTTTTAATATTGACTAAGATCATGTTAAAAATTGAAATTAATGTAATTAAAATCAAACCATTTAAAACAACCTAGTAACCGCATAGCACATGTACCTACCCAAAACATCACTGGCTTGTAATTCAAAAGGATATTTCTTTCAAACATTTTGTTATCGCTCATGCTTTACATTATTCTTAACATTTATGACTTTCTGTCATTTGTGGAGAACTTTTAAGAATGAAATATTTTGTTTACAATGTGTGCAGTAAATGGTAAAGGGGTACAGGCGCTGGAGGCTCTTCAGCTGTGCCTGAAGCTTCAGGATTCACGCAGTCGAGAGGAACTCCGCAGGTTACTGCGCTTCATGGCTCTCGCCGCCAGCCCTCAGGAACTCAAACTACACAAAGAGGTAAAACGCACAGAGCTGAAAACGCCATCTCAGTCCAAAGACTGATTTGCTGGCCTGTTTTTGTTAATGTAGCTCATTTATGTAAGCCAGGAGACTCTGGACTGCCAGTGTACTGTATGTAGGTAAATGATTAAATGAGCACTTGGGTTTAGTGGTATTATTGAATGATGTAGCTGAGCATCATGTGAACAGTAGTAGTTTAAAAATCCAATTTTATTTTCAATTCTTAGTCACTTAAAGAAATTAGATTTTCAGAAAGCTGGTAGATATTGATACCACACAAAACTGGAATCGTAAAAACCCAACGAGTGAAAAACTATGTGGTTAAACAGGCCAGTGTAACAAGTCCATGACGGCGACTTAAGTGTTTTTCTGGTTTGGTCAAGTAAATTTTTACACCTACATGAATAACATTCCTACATCAGTCCAGACAATTGACCAACTGTTTGTTTGTTTTGTAGATAGAGAACAGAATGGCAGTGAAGAGGGCGTTCTCCAACGCTATTGTGTATGGGACCAAACTAGCCAAAGGGAAAGTTGATCTTCTGCTTCTTTTCATGATGGACAACCACCATGACCTCTTCAAGGCAAGTCAAACCAGATAACAACACTGCAAGCATCTGTCCACACAGCACTTGTTATGCTATAGTGTTGATTTCCACATTGTCCCAGCCGGCATTTCAACGTTGATTCACTGTTGAATCAACTTCAAGGACAAGGTTGAATCAACGTTGAATTACCTTTTGATTTTGCAAATTTAATCAATGTTGATCTCGCTACGTTGTTTTAATGTCTCACTTTCAACATTGCGTCAATGGCAAATTAACGCTGAAATATGTATTGATTTTGCAAATTGTATCGACACGTCGCAATTAAAATCCCAGCAGGCATATGACTGACCTTTAACGCTGAAATATGGTTGAAATAATGTCAGTTCTTGTTTCAACATTGATTCAATTTGCAAAATCAAAAGGTAATTCATTGTTGATTCAACCTTGTCTTTGACGTTAATTCAACGATGAATCAACATTAAATGCCAGCTGGGATTAAAAATCAATGTTGAAATTTGGTTGAAATAATGTCAGTTGTTTGTTTAATGTTGATTCAATGTGCAAAATCAAAAGGTATTTTAACGTTGATTCAACCTTGTCCTTGATGTTGATTCAACAGTGATTTACCATTGTTTCAACGTTATATCAATGTTAAACAAACAACTAACATTATTTCAACCAAATTTTAACGTTGAAAGTCAGTTATGTGCCAGCTGGGGTCACATTAACATCCAACTAGACATTAATACTATACATAAGGTATTATGAATAATTAGCTTTTTATTATTGCTAATAAACCTTGACACATACGATGGATTAAACATCTAATGCAATAAATAAATAAATAAATGGCTATTACGTGGATACGCATTGAAATAATTGTATTACAGTCTAAAAATTGCTAGGTTATTTTCAATCCAGTGTTGGTCAAAAAGAGACCAATCTAACCCGATGGATTATAATTTAACCCTCAATGCTGGATTGTTTCGTAACCCATCGTTGAGTCAAATATAAACATTTTCTGGGTTAATTAAACCGAATGGCTGGGTTTGTCCATTTTTGACCCAACGCTGGATTGAAAATAAACCAGCATTTTTGAGACTGTAAATGAATAAAAGACTAAAGTAATACACTCAGCTATGGAGTAAATTGGTTGCCTGGGACAACCGTCAATGATATAGTTTATTGGTCATCAAATCAGGGTATCCCAGAGATCCGTGCAATAAAGTGACACACATAATGGTTTTCACGTTTTGAAAATGTGACAGCAGATTACCTTGTCAATATTTCTGATCATTTGTGTTTTATAAGATAGCCTATTTGTTTTACAAGAACCTGACAGCAAGGACCCAAAATGTGGTGTGTTTGAAGTAATGTGATTTTTTTTCCCTTCTAGATTCCTGTCACATTGCACAAACTTGTAAGTGAAAGAGTGACCAGTATTATTAAGGGAACAGATCCAGATCTCATCACGGGTAAGTTAGGTTTTACATGTTTAAATGATTTAATAGTACCTGTAATAATAGTTTTTTTAAAGGGCACATATTATGCCAATTTTTACAAGATGTAATATAAGTCTTAGGGGTACCTAGAATATGTAAAAATTCAGTTGAAAATACCCCACAGATCATCTATCATAGAGCATGTCCAAAATGCCCCTATTTCGGTGGGAGCTGTTTTCATGTCTGTACCTTTAAATGCAAATGAGCTACAGCTCCTCAATCCCTTATCAACAGATAGTGAGTGCTTCTGGTTAAAAATAGATCTGATTCATGTGAATACAGTCTGAGACAATAGTATCTCTAGCTGCATTAGTGCTTCAACGTGTTAACAAACACTTCAGTCAGTGGCTGTGGGTGGGGCTTTATCAGTGTGACGTCACATTAACAAGATAATCAAAATAACATGTCTATTGAGACTGCTTTGGTTTATTGGGGATTTAAAAAAGAAGAGGGTGGATTCTTTCAAATGGTGGTTATGTTCATACACTGCCAACACACATTTATATCCAAACACCTTGTAAAAGTGGATTTGCTTAATATGTGCCCTTTAAAACTGATGCTTATCAATTATGTCTGTGAATAAAACACAAAAACAGCCCACAATCCATTATTTACAAAAACAATTCACTGAAAACTCTTTCCTCTCTTATAGGTACCACATACTGTCGTCGCATTACTGGAAAAGATTACATAGAAACAGTTCAGAAAACTACCAGAGAAGAGCTATGGACTTTGCTAAAAACTATACATGAGAACTCGAAATTTTCTGTGAAAGAGAAGCGCAGACTGCTTGGACAGTTTTACAAAGGCCATCCTGAAATATTTGTGCAATATTTCGGCAACAGAATATCAAGTGCTTGTGTTTAACCTCATCTTGAGGTTTACCAATGAACTATTGTATGATATGTAAAGAATATTTTTTTTGTAAATATGTATATTTTGTAGAAAAAGAAAAAAGGCCGTTCAGTTTTATTTTTTACAAATATGTGCTTGTAAGTCCATGTGTTAACATAAAGGTCAAATGTTTAAATGAGCACAAACATATGTCTGTACTTATGCTAGCTACTGTAGGAGGTGAATTTGTTACAGTGCTTGGGAGAAACTAAATGTTATATTTTTCAATAGTTTTTTTTATATATAAGAAGTCACTTGGCCCAAACTTTGCAGGTCACAGAATGTTGTCCATAAATCATACAAAGTCTCTGTCTAGTCAAGACTAAACCATATGCAAAAACTTCAAAGTTAAAAAACTTCCCAGACAGACGACTCTGGGCCAGGTCCGCACCAAAGTCACCAGCTTGACTGCTGTCTACAACAAAATGAAAAATGGTCGTCACCCTAAATGGCCGACTAATGAAAAATTTGCATTGATCAACTCGGCATGCTTCAAGGAATTTAAAGAGTTCATCTCTGGACCAGTAAGTGGTACCAAAACTGTACCCTCAAGTTATGATTGTTGATAAACCTTGCAGCCTCATATTTATTTTGGTGTGCTTATGTAAACATTTTGGTTTCAAAAGCTCAACCATTTGCTTTGAGTGTCTCTAATGATACCAAATATTGTGCATATTGGACAAATAACTTAAAATAGCTTTTCTAAAATTCTAAATGGAGGAAATATGGCATCACAAGATGCATTTGAATAAATTGAAAAAACAATTAATTGTTGGGAGCACTAGTGAGTGTTTTTTCTTTGTACTGTTGAATGGCTCTATCATAAGAAAACTTATGATCATAGTAGGGCTGTGGACCTCTTTTAGACATGCACCATGGTAGCAGCACCTTGTTTTTAAATATGAAATAATTTCAGTCATTTTTTGTAGTTATTAAAATGTTCCATTTCCCAGTACAAACATCTCACATGTGCTTTTATAGATTAGTTTTTATTGTTATTATGTAACCGGGATGGCGATCAGAATAAGCATAAAAAAATGACTTGAAGGAACAATGCATCTGCTTCACTGTGTGCTGTGCAAATTATGCGTAGCATTAACAATAGCTGAAAAACGAGAGCAGGATTTTAACATCCTGACGTGACCCCATCAGTGAGTCAAGCCTTTTGCAAATGTAATCATCTCACAGCAACAGTTACTTAATAACAAAATAATTACTGATGGCATGAAAGGTTTAGATAGATAGGGTGGGATTTTATCATGACAAGTGGTCTCTTGGACAGCTACTTTGCTTTGTAATGTCAGGCGAAACAATTACATGCAGCATTTAAAATAACAGGGTTCAATTTTACTTTTAGATTTATTACGTGCATTTAAAGGTTTTGTCTGTAGATTTTTAGCGGTGAGACTGAATTGGAACCAACAGCTCACCTTCTCTTTCGAAATAAAACTACGGTAGCCGCCACAGGACAAACACGTCATCATCTGCGATAACGTAGTGAAGAAACGCACTCTGTAGAACAGTTTGTCCGTTAAGGGCTACTGTAGAAACGGGTCCCACGGTGATAAGAAAACGCCTCATTGTAAGGTAATAAAAACAATAAAGTTCATTATGTAAGGTCTTCATACACTAATAATATAGTTATGTATATTATATTACATTTCTGTCAAGATATCCCTCTAAAAGTTAGACTAAGCACCTTTAAAAGTTCAAAACATTTCTATATCATACGTGAAAATATGACGGCAATCAGTGAAAAAAATAATGCACAGATGGATTTGCATTCAATACTAATAATTTATATGCACACCTTTAGCAAAAGCACTCCTCTAAAGCTTCTTACAGTCCATTTAATCTATACATTCATCAGTATATGATGTGTATATTTTCATCGGACGCACGTGCGGTGACGCGATACGCGTCTGGTCCGAACTTTACTTCCGGTTTCTGTTTGTTATATGGTCTGACTAGTTGGAACTGAACTCTTAAACAAATACCTCGTTGAAAAATCAAATTTTTTGGCTTCTTAAGTAATCTACGTGTTGTTAATTTTGCTTGTTATATAAATAAACTACGTTTAAACTACTTTGTTGTTATTTATTCTTAGTTTACCGGAAGTTGCATGTTGACCAGGAAAATCGCTTATGTTGTTACTGCTGAAACCGTCCCTGGGATCAAACCCATGACCTTTGCACTGCTAACACAATACTACACAAATTGAGGTGCAGTTACACTAGACAGCAATTGAATATACTCTGGGGATACAATCTTGGCCCTCTTAAATGCAAAGTACTCACTACTAAGCAACATATTTATTATACAGACAAATTTAAATAGTTTAGCTAATGTGAATAATAATATTACATGCCACATAAATAAGACAACTGTCCGAAAATATAACAATGCATAGTAAGATTCACCTAAATCCCTTTATAACAGCACATCATATAATTGATGCACAAGTAGTCTCCCAACTATTGCACTGCAGTGCGTCCTAGTGGTGAGGATGAATCCACTTTGTTTCACATGGCACACCACAGAAAAATGATGTTCAGTCACTAACCCTGTAATGCACACAATGCAGGCAACGGACACTTTTTTAATCACGTTGTTTTATTGGAAGAAAGTTGTTTGCGATCCTCGGTTCGCTACAAAACGATCAACTCTTCCATCACCAGAACTACACATGGCAACTATGAGGCAAAACAGAATTAAAACTTTATACAGTATAAACCACCCAGTTTTAAAAAATAAAACTGCTTAAAAAAAAGCACAGAACAAAAACAAACGCGATCTGAGATGCATGACGGATGGAGACGGTGATCGGATTATCTCTAGCGATCAGTTCAAAGACTCCTAAAGCCCTGCTGGGAAACAAGTCAACCCGGAGAGAAACTTTCCTGGCCCCTTCGGTCGACGTGTGCAGGGTTCACAGTAAAACACCAGGGGTGGAAGCTGGAGTCGGCACTCCTTCAGTCAGATGTGACACGTAGGGGTGAAAACAGGTTTCATTGTTCGTTGTTTTAGGCATGGGTGATGTTCAGACAGATGAGCGCATGGAGCTGTGTGTTGCAAGCTCATCGGATCCTCTTCTGCTGTCGTGCTCGATAGATGTCGTGAATCGGAGGTGCGACGGACCCTTTGTCTTCCTCTTCATCCGAATCCGCGTTTGGCCTTTTTAGAGATTTGTTTGCCACTCCATGATTCTCCACAGGACCGTTTCCCTCACTGTTCATCTCTAACTGTTTGCCAGTGATCAACTCTACAGCGGCATCTACGGCTAGATAGAGAAAATATAAAACATGAGAGAGTCAAAAACCCGAATTCGTTAAAATATTTTATATGTTTCCATTTTCATTGCATGTTATGCCACAAGCACTAATGATGATCCTCAAGTGTGTGATTTTAGATAACAGACAGATGGCATTCTGGGATACATACTCTCTGGCAGTACACATCTTCTGAGAGTCTCCATCATCTCGTCAACTTGCACAAAAGGACCCTAAGAAACAAACAAACACAATTAATGTCTCATTTGAATAACTTCATTAAACCTGAATTGTATTGTACAGTTGATGTTCAACTGACTGTAAAGCAGCTGGGAGGAGGGAGGATCTTCATGAGAACAACAGCAGCAGGTGGGACAGGAAACACTCCTCCAGGAACAGGGTGAAGTCCAGGAGCTGTCCGAAACACACACATTTAACAATCTGTTTACCATTTGAGACACCATCATTATAATAAGTCCAACTGTCTTAATGCGAATGGCAGCGAAGACATCTTACTTGATTGTAATGGGAGCTATATATACATATAGTTTTGTTTTGGGTGTTACTTTCTCAAATGTCTGGATTGTGGTGCCAGGCCACCTATAACCTCATATCTGCAGCAGCAAAAATCTGTGGTACTTAATCTTGAAAAGCATGCTTACGGGCGAGATGTCGTGGTTGAAAAGGGATCATCTGGCAAGTGTCGGGTTTGGGGTACTCGGGTTTGCGGTCGGCTTCATCCTTCAGCGTTGGTGCGGATGGAGCAACCACAGCCTCTTGGATCATTGCTGCATATTTGGCACGAGACACATCCTGCCAACAGAAAACATTCACATGATGGAGGATTGTTACTATGCGCCATTGAAAAATTCACAATGAATACTGCCTATTAAAGAGATCACCCACAAATACAAATTATGCGAGTATTTTTTGTAGCAGATTCCCAGCTCACCTTGTAGCCGAGGGCTTTGAGCTCGCAGGGTGAACAAGGATACAGATCCATAAACTTGTACCGGTCCACCAGCAGAGCCGTCTCCTTGCCCTCGTACTCATCCTTAAAGGCCAGGAATCGTCTTCGCTCTACTTTTAGGATACTGGCTAAGTCCCCGATGTTGCTCTCGAAGGCAAGAAAGCGTGCCCAAATTTCCCTGTTTTGAAAAAATTATATTAAATCAGTATGTCATGTTAATCGATGGCTACGTTCAAAACTTATTATTATTTGGACAAAATGAACACTCAAGCGTTAACGCTGACGCCCCATGTGAATGTACCGTCAATACCGCACTCTTTTTCAGGTGGGGCGGCGCCGCAGCTAGTTGAAAATACTTTACCTTTGTTAATGTCGCGTCGGAAAGCGACACGTTTTCCGCATTGTTTTAGACGTGAAATGTAAACCGCTTCTTACAAAATTAAACCAAGTGCAAACCACTGCAAATAAATGACACAAAGCTAATCCTACTAACTAACTTTACTTTCCTAAGCATTTTTACAGTGTAAAATGTCTAAAAAAAACTTTAGGGCCTCTGTAAATAATACTCTTGATATTATAAATTAATATATATTAACTTGTTTATTCTTTTTTGAAACATAAACCGATGCAATACTTGTTTAAATATAAGATGAAGAAAACCAGACTGACCCAGACTTCTCAGCGGAAAGACTTCCAGACGTTAGCACTCTCTCAAACAGGACTCTGGTGTTGTTGTCCTCTGTGTCGGAGAAAGAAGGGCAAATAGCTTAAAAACGAATGCGTGTCATTTTTTTCAAACCTAATTCATGTCGAAGCACTTTTATTATTTCGGTAATAACCTAGCGACAAGATAAACATGGCTGACGTTTACTGCATGGTAAACACAGTCTCCTAGCTATCTGCTTTATAAAGAAAATTATTTATGGATTATTTGGTCTGATAAGCCCTTCTGTCAGATATCATCATATCTGTGTGTAAATAAACAGCTGTATGACCTATAAAGGATATCAATGACACGCAATCTAATGTTTTTCCACAGTGTTTTTAAGCCAACATAACCTCCTCAAAATATAGATGATATTAAATGTGACATCATCGCAGACAGCGCAGTTCAATAACACTGACTGTCAGCTTTAGATTAAACAGAGATGTTTTGAATCAAATGTGTGTGTGTATAAAGAGTTTAGTACCGTTTAGGTGAGAGAGGTAATCGATGTAGGCCAAAATGTATTCAGGAATGTCGCCGTATTTCTTCAGTCCAAGCTCAAATATCTTAAAGGCCACAGATTTATCCTGTTAACACAGAAAGTTCAGGTAAATGTTGCTTGTTTGTGTGTCGGTATCATTTCATTCAAAAAACATAAATAATGCAAATCATTCAGAAAGGAACTTAAACTCTTCTGTGAAAAATAAAATTCTCATTTGCAAATAATTAAAAGAAAAAAAAGGCAAAAATAATTTACATTTACAAAAATAGAAATATTTGTCTGTCCATCTGTTCGTCCGTCTATCTATCTGTATGTCCATCTATATATATACACATATATCGATACAATGATCAATCTGTCTATCCATCCATCCATCCATCTCTCTCTCTGTATGTCTGTTTGTCAATACATCTCTATCTCTCTCTGTATGTCTGTCTGTCCAATTATCTCTGTCTGTCTGTCTGTCTGTCTATCTATCTCTCAGTATGTCTGTCTGTCTGTCTATCCATCCATCTCTCTCTTTCTGTATGTCCATCTATCTCTCAGTATCTCTCTGTCTATACATCTATCTCTCTGTCTGTCTATCCATTTCTCTGTATGTCTGTCCATCTATCTCTCAGTATGCCTGTCTGTCTGTCTATCCATCCATCTCTCTCGCTGTTTGTCCATCTATCTCTCAGTATCTCTGTCTGTCTATACATCTATCTATCTGTCTGTCTGTCTATCCATCCATTTCTCTGTATGTCTATCCATCTCTCCCTCAGTATCTCTGTCTGTCTATACATCTATCTATCTGTCTGTCTCTCTGTCTGTTTATCCATCCATCTCTCTGAATGTCTGTTTGTCTATACATCTCTCCCTCTTTATGTCTGTCAGTCGATCTATCTGTCCATTCGTCTATTATTATGTCCCTCTATCTATACATTTATCCATCCATCTCTCTGTCTATCCATCTATCGATACATCTGTATTTTCCGTCTATTGATACATTTATCCATCTGTCTGTCTCTCCATCCATTTATCTATTTATTTACCAGTATGTCTGTTCATCTATTTGTATGTCCGTCTATCCATCAATCTGTCCAGGCATCCATCTATCTGGATGTCTGTTTATATTTCCATCCATCTGTATGTACATCATCTCCATCTATCTGTCTGTCTGTCTGTCTGTCCATCTATCCATCTATCTGTCTGTCTATCTATCCATCTATCTGTATGTCCGTGTGTCCATCTATACAAATCTATCGATACAATTATCCATCTCTCTGTCTATCAGACCATCTCTCTTTATGTCTGTCTGTCTATCCATCTTTATGTCTGTCTGTCTATCCATCTTTATGTCTGTCTGTCTATCCATCCATCTCTCTATCTGTCTCTATGTCTGTCCATTCATCTATTATTATGTCCGTCTACCGATACATTAATCCATCCGTCTGTCTATCCATCCATCTATCTGTATGTCTGTCTGTCTGTCTATCCATCTGTCTGTCTGTCTATCCATCTGTCTGTCTGTCTATCCATCTATCTGTATGTCCGTGTGTCCATCTATACAAATCTATCGATACAATTATCCATCTCTCTGTCTATCAGACCATCTCTCTTTATGTCTGTCTGTCTATCCATCTTTATGTCTGTCTGTCTATCCATCCATCTCTCTATCTGTCTCTATGTCTGTCCATTCATCTATTATTATGTCCGTCTACCGATACATTAATCCATCCGTCTGTCTATCCATCCATCTATCTGTATGTCTGTCCATCTATCTGCATGTCTGTCTATCAATCAATCTGTCCATGCATACATCTATCGATTTGTTTGTCCATCCAACACACACCAACACACACCAACACACACAAAAATGGGGCCCAGTGGGGTTGATATTACCTTGCTGCAGTAGTACTCCATAAGAGCAGCAGTAACGTACACATGATGCCGCGTCCGAAGGTCTTCTCTTGCTTTTTTAAAGATGGTTCGGCCAGACTTGATGCCTTCAGCTCTTCTTGCGAACTTCATGTACTGAATGTAGACCTGAACAATAGACATGGGCACCATGGGTCAGACTCTTTATAAGCAGACAGAACACAGCGCTCATAGACGATGCAGAAATGTTTTTGGCTCACCAAGGTAGGATCAATATCTTCTATGGCGAGGAGGCGGTTGTATATACTATGAACCTTCTCGTGTTTCATCCGACTCTGTAACAGACAAATAACATTGAAGATCAAATTTTGGCATTTTAAAAGCACATTAAAAATGGACCTTCCTTGCTCTTAAAAAAGCTTTCTGAAGTCAGTCCGAATATGTCATGAATGCATAAATGTCAACCATTAACATCAACATACGAATTATCATGTTTACATATGGCAGAATATTCAATACTCTCACCTCTTCATAATCTGCAAAGGAGAAATAAAGTAGCATGTTCTTCTTGAGCAGAGATCCTATAGCACGCTCATAAATGTTAGCTGCCTCATCACTAAACAGCTTGGCATTATTCATGTCCTGAAAGAGGAAAAATGATATAACATTAAAGAGGAGAAATGAAGCCATATTTAAACACAAAAATACACTATAGCCCGGAGTATAGTCAGTTTTTCATATACGCGAACGCACATGCACGGTCGAATGCAAAGCATAGTTTTTTGACTCGTATGTGTACAAAGATGCTCGATGCATGCACATTGCGACAAATTGCAATGCATCTCCTGGGCTACATACTACAGGCACATGCGCCTACAGGAGAATGTATGCAGAGTTTCAAAAATCGGGCGGTGCGCGTAAAAATCGACTATACTTCAGCCTTAACTATGTCAATTCAGTGATCCAGACAGTAGCTGCGTTTCCATTACAGATTTGCGCAAAACTTAAGCGTTATTTTCTAAATGTCGACAAAAGACTATTGCGAAATGACAGCTTTTCCATGAATCGATGATATGCAACTAAAATATAGTTTTTCCTCTCGCGATAAGTAATTCCAAACAAGTAAAAATCGACTATACTTCAGCCTTAACTATGTCAATTCAGTGATCCAGACAGTAGCTGCGATTCCATTACAGATTTGCGCAAAACTTAAGCGTTATTTTCTAAATGTCGACAAAAGAATATTGCGAAATGACAGCTTTTCCATGAATTGATGATATGCAACTAAAATATAGTTTTTCCTCTCGCGATAAGTAATTCCAAACAAGTAAAAATCGACTATACTTCAGCCTTAACTATGTCAATTCAGTGATCCAGACAGTAGCTGCGATTCCATTACAGATTTGCGCAAAACTTAAGCGTAATTTTCTAAATGTCGACAAAAGAATATTGCGAAATGACAGCTTTTCCATGAATTGATGATATGCAACTAAAATATAGTTTTTCCTCTCGCGATAAGTAATTCCAAACAAGTAAAAATCGACTATACTTCAGCCTTAACTATGTCAATTCAGTGATCCAGACAGTAGCTGCGATTCCATTACAGATTTGCGCAAAACTTAAGCGTAATTTTCTAAATGTCGACAAAAGACTATTGCGAAATGACAGCTTTTCCATGAATCGATGATATGCAACTAAAATATAGTTTTTCCTCTCGCGATAAGTAATTCCAAACAAGTAAAAATCGACTATACTTCAGCCTTAACTATGTCAATTCAGTGATCCAGACAGTAGCTGCGATTCCATTACAGATTTGCGCAAAACGTAAGCGTTATTTTCTAAATGTCGACAAAAGACTATTGCGAAATGACAGCTTTTCCATGAATCGATGATATGCAACTAAAACATAGTTTTTCCTCCCGCGATAAGTAATTCCACTTTAGTTAATTTTAAATTCAAGGACCTTTCAAGGACTTTTCAGGTCCAATACCCTCAAATTCAAGGACTTAATGTGGGGACACATTTCAAGTGAGAGCAAGGTTACATTGTTATTTATGATATTATCCTACACTACACAGGAAGAAATATTAATTATTTTTCAGAAACCTTCTTGCATAAAATAGATTCAAGCACTTTCAATGTATGTATATTTTCAAAATCTTCCCAGGGCCTTGATTTTTCTCCCCCAAATTTACACAATTTCAAGGACCCGTGGGAACCCTGCATAGGAACGGCAATGTATAGGTGTTTCTTGGAGGTAATACTACATCATTTTAAATCAAAAGAGATGCAAGAGTGTTATCCAAACATTATTGGCAAGGAAAGGCTCTTATACTTGGGAGCAGACACATATTGAGGAGTTTCTGGAAGGTTGTAGCACATTCCGCTACATCTTAAAATAATGATTATGTGACTGACTTGCATCAGGTGACCTGAAAACACAAATAAACTGTTTCCATTGCAGTTTTGCGAAATACACCTTTTCCGAATTGCCTGAAAAACTACAAAAAAAGCAGAATTGATGCGTCTCCATTGGCCGTATTTTCAAATCGCAATGTCAATTTGCGCAATCTAAAGGGTAATGGAAGTGCAGCTAGTGTTACATATTAAATTATTTCCAAACTAACCCCCTTTTCTGCCAGTAGTTTACTTGACTGTTCCAGGTACTGGGCAGCTTCGTACCAGATGTCAGGATGATGTCCAAGTACCAAAAGGCACTGCTCATAGGCAAACATAACTGCAAAAGCAATCAAAATACATTAGTATGTCTGCATTTCCATGGGATTGAACCCACAACCTTGGAGCCACAGAAAATATTAAAATTTTGCAAAAGCAAACATTAGATTGTATTTCTGGAATGAAAAGGAATGAAAAGTGGAGTCAAGGTCCATACAGGAGGAAAACAGCAGTTGGTTGATTATAATCACAAAAGAATTTGTTCTCCATAGGAACCTGCTGCTCATCATCAAAGTGAACTATACAGGATAAGTCACCTCTTTTCGTGATAAGTGTCTGGTCTTCGGTTCGCAGTGGGTTGCTCTTTTCCCATTGGATGTATTTCTTCCACATCTCCACCTGCTGGGCCTCCTGTGGGGAGTTCTGGGGCGGCACCGACGGGGCGTTTCGGTCCAGACCCTTCATCACCGTCTCATACTCCTGTGATTAAAACCATCATGCAGACAGAACCAAGAGAAACATCAAAATAGATGGTTTTCACATACAACAGCGTACAATATCTCCATATAAACATCCAGAAAATAGGGTGTGAATAAGATCTAGTGTTTTTTACAAAAAAGGTGCTGTGGCGAACTAACCTTAGCGACTCTCCTGGCATTCATGTAGTCCCTGCTCCGATCTTCAATCATCTTTTTGGCCAAGTGCACATTTATGCCCTTTGAGAAAAAAATATACATTATTTATAGCACATTATAGATGATGCGTACATATTAATATCATTTAAAAGATTTTGCCTGTTATTTTGCACCGGTTTTGTCACAAGTGGTTATTATTTAATGTTTTGTCTTATGAAACAGAATAGCAGATACCTCCTCATATTTACTGTAATCCCTCCAGAGTTGCTCTATATTAATCATGGGATTGACACAGCCTCTCTGGTACACGCGTCTGACGGCCGTGATGCGCTGATTCTCTGCGTACGAGCCCACGGCTTCACTAGTAGAGGACACACAAAAAAATCTCTTCAAACCCCTCTGATAACACAATGCATGTTTGAATGATAATTTGAGAGTCTTTATAGTATACTCACACCCCCTTAAGGAAATTGATGTAATCCACCCAAATCTAAAAAAGGAAAAGAAGTTGATTGATCATGACAGGACAGAAAAATTCAGGAGCAATGAGCGCTGTTAAATGTCTTACCTGATAGGACATAATTTCCATTCCTATCTTATCCAAAGCAAAATCATAAGCTTGTGCCATCTTTTCCCTGTCGAAAAGCAGCACATGTAAGTCACTTTTTAGCATTAATATCAATAATGTCACTTTTTATGTTGTCACGTACTTATAGCTGGGCAGTTTTCCTTTGGTTTCACGGACATATGAGAGGTAACACTTCCACAGGTCAATATGCAGGACCTTCATTAAGCACCTCTGAAATAACTGAACAAGACATAGAAACGTCATTAAAAACATTGTTTCCTTATATATATATAAAACACAACAGGGTTTTTCAACACAAGGTGGGCTGCGTGAACACACTTGGTTATAGCGAAGAATGACACAAAAACAGTTCAGTCCAACTAATGAAAAGCAATGGTAATGATTTTGATATAATGTAAGGTATTTTGATATTGCAATTAAACTTACATTAATAAAACTACTCAATTATATATATATAAAAACACTTTCATTTTCCATTAGATTATACCCATTTAAGTGGGCGCGAAATGAAAAGTTTGGGAGCCCGTGGGACACATCACAACATAGACTGTTAAAGAATATTAAGGTGGGGCTGTTGAATGCTTTATTCTGATTGGTTGAGAAATGTTCCTCGAGTATGCATTATTTTTCAATAAATGCACACCGTACCTTTCAAATAACCACCAGAACAATGTCTTACCAACGTCTGTGGTAACCATGGTATAAGTGGAATAATTGACTCTGGTCCTTTGAATTATTTGAAAATATTTTGCTTTGCACTGTACCACATTACCATCTTGGGTGTGCATTATTTTCGAATAATTCAACCACCCGTTGTCAATTACTTATTTATTGGATTGTGCAAAAACACTTTTTAACCACTGCCGATGTCATGGTTTGGTGATTCTGGCACAGTAACAGCAGGATTGGTCATCATTTGAATAAAATATTTTATTTAAAGTTACATTTTTTTTAAATTCTACATTGATTTGGAAAGATCAATTGAATCTGCTTTACATAAACAGACCCCTTTATTTTTGTTTATTATTTATTAAAGAATATTCACAGGTCTAGAGCATAATTTAATTTTAATAAAAAAAATATTACAAAGATACAAATATAAGTGTGTCTATAAAATACATAACCTGTAAAACGGCAGATTTTAGACATACACCGCTTCACTAAGTGGGTCCTGACTTTTTTTTGTCCACCATGTTAAATATTATAAACAATAAGCAATAACAGCCCTTTTATAAGTTAAAAAAATTACAGGGGCACTGAAAAGTCTTTGTGGCGTCAAAAATCTGTCTGAAAAGTCTATAAAGGATCTTAAATTCAGTTTTAAGCCATCTGAAACAACAGCAACATAATTTTTGTACTGGATGGTTTTGACGGCAAATAAAAAAATAGGTACCGACTAATAACTCCAATTTCCAAATATTTTTCCTGTGGATTTTTTTCTTGTGTAACCTTGTTTTGTCTCATAACTCATAAAGCAGTGTTATACGTGTGCCGGTAATATCAGGCTCTTACCTTTTCAACCTTGTCATAGTTTTTAGCCTTGATCTGTGGACACATTTGAAAACCAACATATTAAAAACTGAACAGATGTGCCACGATTATGAATGATTTCATCTCCATCACACACTCACAAATAATCCCTTTAAGGCCAACAATGTGACATTCACACAAACCTGTATAAAAATCTTCCCTCCTTACATAACTGTTTTACCTGCATAATGCATATGGTCATGGCTTCATAAAATGAGAAAGAATAGATTTTTTATGAATTGGTAAATTTGCGGATATTAAAAAATTTCAACAACGGCCAATAACTGTGCCTATGTGTCAACAGAAATTATTGTTGAAGAGATTTTGCATAGATTTTGTAACAAATTTTAAAAAGCAATTTTATATTTTAACTTAACGTACTGTATTATGCACTCTAGATATACCTATAAACTATACAATAATAAAAAATAATGCTTTTGGATTATGATACCAGAACAAAAGCTAATATAAACAATAAGAAAGTTTGGGCACAAAGCCAAAATACCTTTGTAGATGATAAAAACTGAGGTAGTTTGACATTTGCATGTCCATGACAAACTAGAAACTGATTGGCTCACATAAATCAAACTCAAACTCAATTAATCATCTTCCTGTCTACATCTTAACAAAGATGTTAAGTGCTAAAACTCTATGGACTACTGCTACAAATATTGCTAATGGTACACAAAAACACAAAGCTAGACAAAGAAATAACTCATAATACAGATTTACTTGTCATTAATGGCACATCACTTTGTGCAACATAACCATCTATTCACTAACAATTGCAGTATGATGGCACTTTCTACATTACTTTGAATAAAAATCTATAGATACTTCCAAACTGACTTGTATTTTACCAATAAAAAGCAACAGTAACTTCAGTGTGTTAACACAATCCAGAGTGTTAGGTGCAAAATTTCATGAACAAAATGAAAAGCAGCATTTTCTATTAGTCCACATATTTGACATTTGCACAAACCTACAAATAGTTTAATTGTTCTGATAAAACAGCAATGCTAAGGCAAACAATGGGGTGAATAAATATAGCAGTAACTAAAAAGGGGAATAATACAGTGTGTTTAATGTGTGCTTTAAATGTAGAGTCGCAACTAAAACAGTCTTTGTCTGTGTGGTTCAATAAAGAACCTTTAAAAAACTACAGAGCCTTTCTGTTGCACAAAACGTGTGGTGTAAAAAGGTAGGAATCAAATAGCCCTTTTATGAACGTTTGACTAAAAGGTTCTTAAGGGAAAAAAGAAAAAGTGTAAGTTTAAAAATAAAATGCATTCTTAAGGTGACTGGACAGGAGGCATCACATCAGATGACATAAGATTGTAACATCTAATTTTTAATTGTGCTGTCAATAATGCCAGGACATGTTATCTTCAGAGAAAGTGAGCCTCTGGAAAGGAGTGTCGCACATGGGTAGTTTTTTTTTTTTTTTTTGCAGGTGTGCACGCAAATCCTATTGCACTGAGGGTTATCAAAAGACAGACAATTTTACATTTACACATTTTGGCAGTCACTGTTATCCAAAGCAGGGATTAGACTAGTCCTAGACTAAAATAAATGTAAGAGCAGTCCAATCTGAAAACAACTTGCACTGCCATATCTTTTTTTGCCTCAAAATGCACACAAGTCATGTTTTTAGTAAGGCATGCTTGTAATTTACTGGTTATATTTTCTAATTAAACCAAGGCCTAGTCCTGGTTTAAGTTAATCCCTGTCTGGGAAACCACACCTTAAAGCTTTCAAATTATACATTTAATCAGTGTGTGCGTTTGGTGGGATCAAACCCCATCCCCTTTGGGCAACTTCCACATGGGTATTACACAAACAGTAAACCAATTCTATTAACCCTGTTGTACTCTTATTTCTCTACTCGCCTTAAAATTTTCTAGAGTTATTGACGTTGGCTCTTATTTTGCCTCTGCAATGGACTACCAGATCATACCACCATCACCAACATGCAAAAAATATGGAAAAATAGAGGTGGAGAAAGTTGACTAAATTTTCCACAAAGGGTTGGCTAATTTATCCAAATTAATCATTACAGTGTGGTTCTGACAGACACAGACACATGCACACACACACACCAAAGTAACTGACGCAAAACTACGATCTAGATTATACAATGAAAAGCCAAACTTGTTAGACTTGTGCATTTTATTGCTGCATGTAACAATGAACAGTTTTGACTAAATGTTTCTGATAAGAAATGTATATCATTTAATGCAATTCAATATCGGGACCTAATTAATCTGTGAATACTACATTTACTCCCTGCGCACCCTAGTTTTTGTCTTTATCAACCCAATAACAATAAAAATGTTTTAATTAGGTTGCATTATGCATAATTTGTTTATGAGAAACCAATCACATGCAGGGGGCAAATTTAAAAAACATTAATTTTCAGTTCATTATAACCAGGGCTGGAAATAGCAGAAATTCACTCAGGGTGGGGGGCTCTAGTTTGGGGGGTAATTTTAGATAACTTTTTTAGGTGGAATTAAAATAACATTACAATTTTCATGTTTTCTTTTAAGTTTGTTTTTTGAGTATTTAAGTTACACAAACTTTTAACAATAAATTTGTCCTCGGGTTAAAGAAAAATTTGGGTTAAATGTGAAAAGTTGGATATTTAGTTAAAGAATATTTTAAACAAGAAGAATATCTGAATTGAAAACAGATAAAGCAGTCATACAGTGCCTCTGTGACTGAAGCTTCATGATGCATTATAAAATAATAGATGCAATAAAAAAACTCATGGAGTCATTTTTAAATGCTATTAAGTTAAATATTAAATATAATTTCAACATTTCAAAAATTCTAACCAGTTTTAGGTGAACCTGTTTCCCCTCGAAATTCACTTCCCAGACCCCCTCATTTCTAGCCCTGATTATACCAAACTTTAGAAACCCCAAAATCTAATATGACGCACAATTGATGGGTGTTTGAGAAGAGAGTTTGAGATGTGTGATTATTATGGGTGTCAAAAACACACAACTATTAAAAAGGTACCACAAGTGGCAAGTAAAAATTGCTATTTTATACCCCATGTTGGGGTTGATATATCAATATGTACTTAAATGATTTCTGTTTTTGTTACTGTTACTTGTCAATTTAAAAAACGTATAATTTTATTGGAGATACCCTTGTCTTATTCTACAAACTTCTTTTTAAGTTAGGTGCATACATCCAAATATGTAGCACTGCAGGCAAACGTTGTAGTTGAATTAACTCAAGCAAAACAACATATTGAACTGAAGCAAAATATGCATTGGTGCTTTTAGCGCTACGTGTAGTATACTTACCATTACATTAAGTCATATAATACTAGATCACATAAATTTGAGTGTGGCCAGGTGTTGCATCCTGTGGTGTGAGGATGTGCTTGTCAGTTATTTAACAGTTTGTGCCAAGGTTGAAATACTGAAAGTCGACTTTTGTTGAAATGTAAGCTACCTGAAATGTAATCTGTACCTGATCCACTACAATTAAAAAGAACAGGAGAGGTATACTAAAACAGACAAAATCTTGAATTATTAAAAACCACAACAACCTCAAAGAAATGACACAGGAGGCAAGAAATTGACACAAGTAATAAAGGCTAAAGCACTCCAATACTATTAAAATTGTTTTAATGCTGTTGCAGATAAAACATGCAACAAAATCACCTCATAAACGTAAAGGTTATAAGAATTAAAAAGAATAACCCTAAGTGATACAAGCTATAAGGGTTTCCCTTGACGATACGTGTCCTTGCAGTTTGTTCTGCGTTGTTGTGTGAATATCACATTGTTGATCAAAACGGGGATAAGCATAGTCATGCACAAATATGAAGAGTATAAATCAAAATAAAGTTTAACCTCAGCTTCAATGTAAAGTTTCCAGAATCGGCCCGAACTGGGAAACTGGGCGACAAGTCGCTCATATGTCTTCCTTGCTTTGTCTATGGCTTGGTTCTAAAACAAGTAAAATGCATTTACATACAAAATCATAACTGTCCCGATTTACATTGAACAGACTCGAATCAGCTGTTAGAAACCCTCCCGCACCCCCCAAACATGTTACCCCAGGTAGAAGAGAATGCAACCCTGCGTCACTAAACCTGTGCTTCTCGAATCAGTATGCTCCACGCGTCGAGGTCATATGGATTTTCTTCCAACTTCTTCTCTGCTTTCTTGACCTTCTCTGGGATGTACTCTGCCGCCTGTTGAGGAAAAAGTAACCAGTGTTATTTGGATGTTCAGACAAATGCACGGCAGTTGTTAACCAAGGGCACAACTTCACAAGACACACTTGATATTACGTCATCGCCCACCTATAGTGGCCACTGGCACTCCACATTTGATTGGCTCCTATCTAAAACATCATTGCTAGTAGGTTTAAACGCCTAAATATTGTACAAAAATTTGCAAAGACCTAAAATGTGCAGGGACATGATTGAGAACCACCAATGAATCATAAGTTAACTATTAAGTGACCCAAGACTAGCTGAAAATAAAAACAGCTCCTCAGTCAACAGTTTAATGGCGATATGGGTAGCATTTGCGAGGTAGGACGCAAACTAGATGTTGAAACAGAGCCAATAACTGCTACATTTAAAACGAATTCGGACAACATAGCTCTACATAAAACAAGCATTAAATCGGTGGACTACCATAAACATTACGTCAAGTTTAAGGCCGACTGGACTGATCGAAATGAATCTGCAGTCATACCGCCATCACCGGGCGACAGCACTATCAAATCACTGTATTTCTCACTACTTTAAACTTCTACCTAAAATACATGAATAACGTTACATACAACAACAATTGCAATAACTACTCGATGCATTCAATATATAAGTTATAACAACAAGCACTTAGGTACACACTCGGCTATTTGTTTTAGGTGTGAGCTTAACGTAACTAGGCCGCAAAAACGAGCAATAGCAAACACTCCGTGTATAGCTTTACGTTACCTGGTCTGGTGCAGTTTCGGTAGACATGATGAAATATGAATGTGATCCAAATAAAAACCTGTCGACAGTTTTACAATTACAAATGCACTAGCCGCAGACCAAATATTAAAGCATTGTTTATTCGTGCAGACTCTTTGTGCGGCCTCGCATCTCTCACAGTTCGTTAAAATGGCAGCAGCTTCAATGCAGACCGATGCCACGCCCACCGGAAACGACTCGCTTCAAAATAAACTTAATAAACTAAGTTAAGTAATAAACTTAATAAACTAAATAAACTAATTTTTTTACAGTCTTTGGTTTGAACTTTAATAGAAATAAAATCAAAAGTAATAACTTTAAATAGAAAAAAATCTAAAATAAAATATATACATAGACAAAGCATACTTACTAATATATTGTGAAATAATACGCATAATAATATACTACAAATTACCAAATTACAGTGTGGCTGAATGTAAAAACATAACTCACTAAAAATGTTGTGCTTACATAAAAGTACTTTATTATATAAAAAATACAAATTATTTTTGAACGCCATTACCTGACAGGGTTGTTACTTTAACATCAACAACGTTCTTTTGTTTGCGTATTTGAGTGTTTTAATTTTATCTAACTAACTTTACATATTGTTTTTCATTAAAAGAAAAAAAATTGGGTTCGTAAAATATGAAAAGACTTAATAAAAATAAATACATTTATTTTTAAACAGGCAGATCTTCAGGCGCCGTTGGTAACATTTTCCCAGCATTCCTTTCGGGTGGCCTTTTCCTCCATTTTTGCGACGGAATCAGGTAAGCGTTTCGTACTTGTCTTTAAAAATGTGAAAATGTATCTGTTTGTGGCATACGTTAAGTGAAGATTTCTACACATAAGTGTAGAAAGGACAATAAAGTACACGTTTCGTTGCGTTTTGTAGTTATAGACATTTTGATGTTTCGGATTTTAAACGGATTCTTTGAGCGAGTTTGCTAGCCCGCAAGTTGAGCGTAATGCTGCTTACTCTTACAAACTTGTCAAAACAGTTATTCGCTAAAATTGTCTCTTTACTAAACCGTTGAATTTATTACAAATTGTAAGTGTTCGCTCTTTTGAGCAGCTTAGTGCTAAGATAGCTACACACACACACACACACACGAGTTATAAATCTAATGTGCATCAAGTATATGTGTTATTCTGTAAACAGTAATCAGTAATCTCTAATACAGTAAATGGCTGCAATATGACCTGCATTCACACTAAATGTCAATGTAACTTTGTGTTTTTTAGGTTAACTTAGCCTGGTCAAAGCAGCATCATCATGCCTGGAAGGTAAGATATGAAAGCTGTCAGACTTATTGATGTGTGCATACCAGTAATGCAGACATCTAGCAGATTATCACAATTCTATTAAATAAATTATATTAAACTAAAAATGGACTCTTTCATACACTAGGCTGTGGAGTAAGGCCATCTTTACTGGCTACAAGCGTGGTCTGAGGAACCAGCGTGAACACACTGCACTGCTCAAGCTAGAGGGAGTCTACAGCCGGCCAGAGGTTGACTTCTACCTGGGCAAACGTTGCGCTTACGTCTACAAAGCAAAAAAGTAAGTTCTGCTGCAGGTCTGTTTAGCATGTGTCAGGAAAGGATGTTGGTGGTATAAAGATTGATGTGTCCCGTTCTAAGGCAGGCATTTGTTTTTGGCAGTCATCCCGTGACTACCATATTTTTCTGGTATTTCAGCATTTTGAAGGGGACATATCATGAAAATCTGACTTTTTTCATGTTTAAGTGCTATATTTGGGTCACCAGTTTTTCTGTCAACCTAGAAAATGTAAAGAAGATCAACCCATTAACTTAGTTTGGGTAAACCATTCTATGCAAGCATGTGAATAAACGGGTAATTGAAATTTGGTGCCCTTGTGATGTCACAAGGGGGATAATACCGCCCCTTTAATCTGCACTATTCAACCATTCTGGGGACACCAAAGATTCATTTAACATCTTGTAAAATGTCCCCTTTAATATTTACGCTAGTGCTAGTCAGCATAAAATTGATATACATTTTTAAGGCACATTCCTGATGCCATGTATGATCTACCAAATTTTTTGACTTGTAATTTTATTTTATGGATTCCTTGATCTCGCAATACGTTAACCTCTGCTGATTTATGAAAATATTATATATGTTATTATACTATTATGTTATTAGTTTTGCTACTTATTTTACTCGCCTTTAAAACAGTGACTAGGCAGATGTGATTATCATGAAGTATTTATTTTGATTTTCATGCAGAGTGTAAATTGTATGTTATCTTTAGACTTAAGTTCCCATGTTTTCATTCGTAGTCAATGTTTGTAATCTGAATTTTGTAAATTTTCTTAAAGGACCACTGCAACTCCCGGTGGTAAACCCAACAAGACACGGGTCATCTGGGGTAAAGTCACTCGGGCTCATGGAAACAGCGGAATGGTTCGCGCCAAGTTCAAGAGCAATCTTCCCGCCAAGGCTATTGGGCACAGGATTCGTGTGGTAAGAGTCTTCAAGGACAAATTACAGCTGTTTTGGTATAGACAGTTTAGCGGTACCAACATAAACAAATTGCTTTTGTGGACCAAACTTAACTTCTGGTAGACTTCTGCATAGGATGAATAACATCAGAGCCCCTCTGGAGTAGATTATTTCTGATAACAAGCAAAATAAAAAACAGTTACCAATTACCTTGGTTTAAAATCATAGCTAAAGCATATCAACTAGGGGTGCACCGAAATTTCGGTCGCTGAACATTTCAGCCAAAAAATGGCATTATCTATTTCGGGTCGAAATAAAAAATCCAGCTGAAAATGTCAACCGAAAATATATGTCAACCGCGCCCCTCCCTTCGGCCAAGAATTTTCATTTCGGAGCATCCCTAATATCAGCCATTACACAGCTAATATTATTGTGTATAATTAATCTATACAGTGTTGGCTACATATCCCTAAATTCTTGCCTGGCTGCCAAATGCGCATAGCGGTGATCCATGCTCATCTTTTGGAAACCAAAATATTTTTATTTTTCACAAGGTATTTTGTCCAGAAGTCAGTTTAGTCCCTAGCCAGACTGATAAGATACCCATTACCGGAAGTTAACTTCGGGCCAAACCCGTAACCGCATGTCTGATGAAACCGTTTATAGGCACAAAACAAACAGGTACAATTTGGCAGAGATGCATGTCATCATATTTCATATTAGCTAGCTATGCAGAGTCTGTGGTGTAAGTCTGACTCAGAAGTAAAAAAAAAAATTTGAAGGCCTGGTTTCACAGACAAGGCTTAGCTAAAGCCAGTACTAGATTTATATTCTTACTGTTTGTTAGCTAGAAATAGCATTTCTTGTTGTTGAAAGTTTAAGTTGGGAGTTACAATAGGAAGGGAGATGCTTAAAGTCCAATTTATAGTCGTGCGAAAGGTCTATGTCATAGGTTATCCTTAGCCTGACGTGGACCTCGTCAAATTTTTAACAGCGTGTCAGTTCTACGTGGACCGCAATCAATGTAATTGGTCATCTAGAACAGTGTTTCCCAACACTGGTCTTCGGGCACCCCCTCCCGGAAAGTTTTAGATGTCTCCTTATTTAACACACCTGATTTAACTCCTCAGCTTGTTAGGGAGACATGTTTACCATTTTGGAAGGAGGCTGATGAATCAAGTGTTTTAAATAAGGAGACATCTAAAACTTTCTGGGAGGGGGTGCCCGAGGACCAGGATTGGGAAACACTGATCTAGAACACCTACCGTCAGGTAAAAAACTGTGTCATGGGTGTTTCCGTTTGCGACGGTGAGAACAAAGTTGAGCCAAGTTGAGGAGTGATTTAACTCAAACTGCAACATAAGTCGTTGTTTATTTACTTCCATCACTGCTGGTCCTCTCAAAACATACACAACAAGTTGCAGTTTCTTCATTTGTGGATTAAAATGACCAAGCTGCTTCTTCCTTGACGGTCGCGCTGCTACTGTGGTTACACACGTGGATACTGCCTACCAGCGGTCTGTGCGTGTGTTTGCACGTCAATGCGGACGGCGATGCTGAAGTATGATAACTAATGTGTAACCTACGCCATAGGATGTACACACAACTATAATGAGCCCTTTAGATTTAGGTAAATGCTTGTTAGTAGGTTTATCAATAATGACTTGGTTGATGCTGGGTGATTAAACCCAAATATTTCAAAACTTTGTTTATGGATTGTAGAATAACTTTTCTTTCAAAGAGACTTAATTTATTTAAAAAATGTCAAAAACCCTGTGACTTGAGAAAACTTTACTGTTTCAATTGTTCAAGGTTTGTTCAGTTAGATTCTTTCAGTAAATCTCTTTGCTACTTTGTTATAATCTGTTTGTCATTTTATGGTTATTAAAGGGATAGTTCACCCAAAAATGAAAATTCGTTCATCGTTTTGTCACTCACATGTTGTTACAAACCTTTATAAATTTCTTTTTGATGATTGAATTATATTTTGAGATATGTTTGTAACCAAATACTTCCATGGTATTCCATAGTATTTCCTACTATGGAAGTGAATGGGGTCCACAAAACATTCCTCAAAATATCTTCCTTTGTGTTTATTAGAACCAGGAAATTTGTGTGGGTTTGTAACAGTATGAGAGTCATATGAGAGTAAATGATGAAAGAATTTAATTTTTTTTGGTGAACTATCCCTTTAAAGGTACAAGGTCCAATTGTCTATGAAAATACCACTGTTATTCTCTCCTGTAAATGGATTGTGGGATGTTGAGGTGTCGGTTACAAAATGCACTTAAAACTGCTTCAATAACCAGTTGTCATGAAATAGTGGTTTTAACAAGCATGTGTTAAATGAATAACTTGTTGTTTTTTGTTTTTCAGATGCTGTACCCATCCCGAGTGTAACATGCTTTTGTGTACAGACAATAAAAAAATTGATCGAAGAAATTGTTTCACGGCTATTTTTACTGTTGTTATCTTTTACTGTTTCACCTTAATATTTAGTCTGACCACTGACCAATGTGTAGTTTTCCCACTGGTTTAATTTCCTCATATGCAATGAAATGGTAAAAAAAAAGAGTTACATGTAGTTGGATTTACAGGTGTGTTGATGGTAATAAAGGCTTATTTGTAGTAAAGCGTAAAAGTTTGAGTGTAATTAGGGTAACTTCAACAACACTTCCTCTAGGAAACATTTTACATTACACAACACTTGAGGTTGTTGTAATTTACTAGATAACTTGTTTAAACAATTTACATACATTGATTTTGCAGACTCTTTGTGCCAAGTGATATGCAAATGAGCCAGCATTAAGATAAAATTCTTGACTGTTCATACTTGTAGCACTAAACACATTACGTTTAAATAAAGCATTAGGTTTACTTTTAAAAAAACAGAAGTGTTGTAAATCTAGATCTTTTCCATAATAGTGTTTCCATTGTAATTTTTTAAAATAGCTTTATTTGTAATGTAATAGTTATTTGACTTATCCAACACTAAAATTGGATAGGTGTGTAATATATGTTAAAACAAATGCTACATATCAATCCAAATACTGTAAATTTAAATGGTTTAAATCTTTGAGAGTGCAATATGGGGCGTAGAAAATAAGTCTTAACGTTTATATGTAATTTGCGATGTAACAAAAACGTATCATTAATTTAAACAAATAAATCCTAACGGTACTATATAAGCAGCACGCTTGTTACCCTGTATACAATATTTTTGGTACTACAGCCTGCTACAGCGTTTAACTGCAGAGGATGCGATTCCCCTTTTACTAGCGCAGTTAACTCCGCCCAATAGCAGCGCTCTGACGCGCTCACTGCGCAGTGAATGCTGGGCATTGTAGTTCCAACACACCGGCACTTACACGATATGAGCGTATGGTGAACGCTCTTTACACTACATTTCCCAAAACGGTGTTCGTCTGATTCCTTCAAATAGCTGGTTTATAACGAAGTTGTTTTGCTCCATCCACTATTGAAGATCCGCAGACTGTCAAGAGGAACGAACAGGTACCGGTCGCAACAGTCACTTTTATCTTTTACTCGACACTTACATAAAGATGTATCGTTTATTATGCTTTGCGTGTAACGCATCTGTAAATGCGGCATCATCTTTTAAAGCGTCATTTGATATTATTTTAATTTTAGCTAAATTTGCCACGTCCTGGAAAATGCTAAGAATTTGCTTTCTTTAAAAAACCAACTGCTAATTTATAAACAATCAGCATAGGAATATTATGGAAGTGTATAGTAGTAATGGACATCACTCTGTGTCATAACTGATGTTAGTTGGTGACACCTATTGTCTCAGTGATGTTATAATAATGCGTTCAGTTCAGATTCGACGTTTACATCGCGTTTAACTAACGCAATTATTATTATTTACCTTCACGTGATATTATGCATGTTGTATAATTATAATCCAGGAGGCATGGGTGTTTAAAAAAAGGTGCTTTGTAACACACGTAGTACAAAATTACATTTTATTCAGGTTTGTGGTTTGTGCTATTAAAATGACAGCTTTTACCACGATATAAAAACATATAGTCGTAAACATTAACGTTATACAATAACATTCTTGTGGTATAAAGCTGATAGATGTCCGTAAAGCGCTCGTGTTGTGTTTCTGTCAGCTGGAACTGTTTGTTCTCGTCTCCACTGGAGGAGATGCTGGGCCTTGAGTACGATTAACAACAAAAAGATAAGCAAGATAAAAGGATTTATAACACGTTAACACTAAACAAACTTACTGTCAGGATAGCCGACAAAAGTCATTTGCTCCAACGATGTAGTAGTTCATAAAATATATAAATACATGTGTATATTCATTCGTCATTATAGTCGGATAAACTTACTACAGTATGCGGGTTACAAAAAACAGTCCGCTAGCTAACTTCACATATTGGCATTGTTTCCCAAAATGTAGTCATTTACCTGCCTAGGCAAAATCATCTCATTTGATTTTGCGATGGACGGGTCACGAAACCTGTTAACATCATGAGTAGTATCCATCACAAATGCTAAACATTGTCTCCACAAATAGACAACTGCTCCAAATGTTTCATGAGTGACTCTAACCGTCCGGACATTCAGGGGAAAAGTCTTAAAAACATGACAAAGCAAAAATTGTAAAAGTTTGCTAAACGTTGTCTCTTTATAATAACACTTGAACTTGTATAGTAGAAATGGGTCTTTATGTAAAATATATAGCTGGCTTTATATTTTAGGAATGGGGTATATAGGTTAAGCATCATAAAAGTTGATGCCAAAAATTCATAACTAACATAGCAACAGCATGCAACCAATGCATAGCAACCACTCATCAGAAATACCACTTAGGTTTATTTTTATGAAATATAAACATATTGTTTTTAAAGGTGTTTTATAACTGCTCCTATTCACTATGTTGATACTGGCTAGTGAATATTCTAGTGAAATCCTTTGAACAATGCTTGTGCATTATCACAGTGTTACATCAAAGCATTACCCCTGCATAGTTTTGCATGATGTAAATTCGCACTTTGATATCATTATAACAGTCCCCTTACAGGGTGGTGGTCATGTTTAAAGTGTCTGTACATTTCGAATGACATGATAGTTAAGGTTAAGTAAAGAATAATTGACGACAGACCGTTGAATTATAAGAAAATAATGCACAAGCGGGTGTGCATTATTTTCGAATAATTCAAAAGACTGGAGTCAATTATTCCGCTTATACCACGGTTACAAAAAATATTGCTCTTGTGCCTATTTTTAAGGCATTTTAAAGGTTAGGTGTGCGGTTATTGAAAAATAATCAACACCCGTGGAACATTTCTCAACCAATCAGAATAAAGCATTTAACAGCCCTGTGGTATAAATATGCATATGGAATATTAATGTAATAATCAAATTGGCTTGTACTAAATGTAGAAAACAATCACTAGTAACCCCGTGTTAGTGAACAGTTAAACAGTCATAACTAACTAGCACTTACCAAATAACATTTTAAAATTATGTTATCTATCAAGTTGTCCTATCTAATATTCTGCAATAAATACACATACATGACATTTGGCATTTTTCCACACGTGATCTCATGGGTTTCACATGGGATTTACACACAAATATAATCACAAGTTTCACATGTGCGATGATCACCTGTTTTTGCACATGTGAAAATCATATGCCGCTTTTGTAAGGGTATTTCACCCGATCTCCTTTAAATATGTCATTGGTCTTATTTTACCCAGTTTCATTCAACTTTTTGTTCAGAAATATAGAAATATTAAGGGATAAAAAATAAATATTAAGGGATATGCTCAGATCAGATCTATGAGTAAGTAGAAATACAATGATTTACCTCGAGCCCCGTGTGATTATCACTAATGACACCTCACAAAATGATGTTCATTAGCCCCAATTTTAAGTTATTTTGTTAATAAATAAAAAATGACATTTTTCTGTTTTCCCTCATTTGTTTAGATTTAGAGACTTTGACAGATGTTGGTTAAAGAAGATGAAAGGACATGATTTGGGAAAGGACTGTCTGGCATCGGGCTCTGCATACAGAGCTGTACCATCCAGAGAGACCTTACCCGGCAATGACGACAACCATTACCAGCTGTCTAAAGTCCAGGTTAGACACCCATATGTAGTGTTTCATTTATCAGATTTTTTTGACGTAAATCAAATATTAAAGAGCTGAAAGATATTCTTGTACCTAATTACACAAAAACTGAATAATACAGTTCATGACTTATACATTCTTTACACTAAGCATACAAAAATGCATATAATATTATACAGCATGTTATTATGTTTAAAACTGATTGTTAAATGTCATGTTAAATAGACCTTTGTATTGTGGTTTTTGATTTCTATTCTGTGCATGCTTCATGTCGGTCCTTTGGTTAAAGATTAATGTTAAACGTAATATTTTAAAAACATTGTAAATGCATTCAGATGTGTTTGTGTATGAATATCATATGCCATTGGTTGGACAAAGCATTATAGAACTGAGGCCTTGGCTATTGTTTCTGTTTGAAAATGTACCCTAGCCCTTTTATGTTCATCTTTTGTTCATTACTCTTCTAACGTCAACATTTTGTCAGCATTTTAAGACAGGGTCCTGTGTTGCCCACAAATTGTCTTTGTCTTTTTCCATCACCCTTTCTCTCTCTTCCTCTTTTTGTCTTTGTACCTCTTAGTATAGCCTTGTACGCAGGCGGTGGTTGTGATTGGCTGTTTATCTTTCACTTGTAAGCTGGATGTGTTTACATAATCTAGTACCCGCCTCATTTGGCACCAACAGCCAATTGCGGTCTTGAGTTCCGGTGATGCGTACCCTAGCCTTTGTTGCTGATAGGCTGATGCCCTCTCAGTGCTCAGACTGTGTGTTTGTGCAACGTGAGCAGGGACATGAGAAGAGGTGCGAGGAGGGGAGGGGGCATCCTGCACGTGCTGAACAGCAATCCGAAACACTCTTACAGGAGGCTTTTCTCATTCGTCTTGACATGTACAGTAATATACTTTATTCTCTGGGTAACCACCAGTGTTGCCTTGAAGCACTTTAACTTGAGCGTTATGTTAAGATCTTCCTGTTATATGTTGTATTACAGTGTAATTGACATACTAAAGAAATGACTTAAAATCTTATTTTAACAGTTATTCTCATCATTTTGCCAGTTTTATTCTTTACTTACTGATTTCCACAGGGACTCTACTCTGTTTGTGTCTGGTTTCTAGATCATTCTGTTCCTTCTGCATTCTGATCAGTCCCAGATAAGGTTTTTCCCAAGTGAGCTTGTGACAGAATTACTAAAGCTGGGCTAATTCATGTCCTCTTTTTAAAGTAAATACACTTTAAACTAAATACCTCGATCCAAAGAAAACAAAAAATATCAGCAAGAAACAGCATTTGCAACCTGTTTTACTTCCCTAAACTGACTTCCATAATTTCTGAATACGTTCATGCATGAAAAGTTAGCCACAAGAGTCTGTGCATTACAGTGATTTTACAATAGTTGTAGGCACATTTTAAGTTAGCTTTCTCGCTAACAGTTTAGTTCTAAATGGGGCACGTTCCACATAAAAAATCCGTAATGTGAACGCTGTCCTGTGGATCCTGGAGTGCACCGGGATGCAGAACGTGAGACTACCTGTACAAGGGGGTCTGAATTTGTTTACCCCGGTGCTGTGTAAAAGTAGCTGTCACTTGGGTGCACACTTGTCCAGGAGGTAAAGTACCCTGCAGGTGCATGTTAGCCGATGATGACATCATTAGTCCACAACGCACGATTACCATCAGTGGAAGAATTAAAATAAAAGTCACTTCATGATGCAAACAGGATGGACTGGAGATGGAAATGCATTTCTTTCATCATAATGAGGCTGTTTACACTTAGCATTAACATGCGTTTTTGTCAATCGGATCACAAGTGGACGACGTTAATGCCAGGTGTAAACGGTGTTCAAAAAGTTTTGAACGCGTCCACTTTCGACCACTTTCAACCACATCCAGAGGTAGTCGAAACCACTTTCGATCGGATCGCTTTGGAGTTGCGGAATGCAAATGTGGTTGAATGTGTTCGAACAGCCACACGCGACCGCCTTCTCTCCGCCCATTTATCTAATCTGAGGTATTAAAAACAAGTTTTACGTCTTTTTTTGACTTCTGGCGTGAACATACGGTGAACAGCGTCATTTTTACCCTTTCATTGATAAAACTACTGCGGGTGTTCTCCGTAGTTTCGTTTTGAAAGCGTGAAAGTTGCGCGATCCTATTTCATCAATTGCGCTGAAAATTCAGAGAAAGCTCCAACATATAAACGTACAAAACACTGTGCAGCATATTTACTTGCTAAACAAGCAGCGGACTCCGACATAATATTAGTTTGCGTCCATATAAACTCATAATTACTCCCGCTCGCGTTTGAATGACAGCAGAGAGACTCGCCCACCGTCTAAGACCCCCCCTCACAGTATTCAGGACAGAAGCGGTCGAAAGTGGACAAAAGAGACGGATTTAAATACCAGGTGTAAACGTAATGTGTCTCTCTCATCCACTTGTGATCCGATCAATGAAAACACATCTTAATACCAAGTGTAAACAGCCCCAATGACTGATAATGAATGTGCATAATGACACCAAAATAACGTAACATATGGCGAGCTGCATGTTTTCCATCCTTTCATACGTGCACGTTGGTGATGCCGTAAGATGAGTGTTAAACCAGACCAACGCTGTGGGGGGTGCCGGGAGCAATCGTACTCGAGTTTGGACCACAGCAAACGTGCCCAGTGTAAAAACCACCTGAAACTATATCTGACTCTTGTAAAACGCTGACTAAATACTTATTTGTCTGTGGATAAGGGCACAATATGTAAGATTTTGCGATGAGATCACTAGCACAGTGTTATAAATTTTGTTCACATGTGTAGTTGCATTATCCATCGCTGTGCATTGGGCTGCATGTGGCACTCCGCAGACCGATCGGTCTATGACATCAAAGTATTGTGAGAGATTCAAAGGCAGCACTGTTGACGATCGACGATGAAGGTGAAGACTACAACTCTGATCATCCCACACTCCTTAACAGTGTTGTCAAGCTACAACGTTGTTGTTTTTAGTGACCTCTTGTGGCGAAAATGACATATTGTGCCTTTAACTATCACAGAGTCAGTCTCTGTCTCACCCGAGTTCCTAATCACCAACACCTAGTACATGCCCTTATCACCACCTCCTTAATAAGCAGCCCTCATTCCTCACTTCGTGGTCTGGTCTCGTTGCACTTACATGCACTACAGACTACCCACAGTTTGATCCTCTGTGCTTTTGTTCTTAGCTCTGAATCTACTCGTCCTCCTTGGTTTCCAGCTCCGCAGAACGATTCTTACCTGCATATACAAGACTGTTATCCTAAGCTAAGTCACCTAAGATATTACATGTGCTTTACAAGTTATTTACCTGCCTTTTGTTTACTGCACTTTAGCGGTTCTGCTTCAATAAACGTTACCAAGTTTTGCTTATCCTTGTCTGCTCTCTTCTGTGGCGTATCAGAAGACCAGACCCTGTAAAAAATGTAAATAGACTCTGTTGACCGCCGTTTCCAAAATGGCTGCGTGATTGAGGACTTTGTGAGAGAGTTCTCTTCCCGCTGGTGCCATGGAACAGTGCCACTTTGAAGGTCTTCTTCTGAAGTGAACTGTGTACCACCAGGTACCAGCCAGCACTACCACATTTTCCCTTGCGCAATAACTGGACACTGTGTTGTGGTGGCTCATCCCTGACAGCATGGATTGGCAACTTCGGTCCTGGAGGACCAGTGTCCTGCAGAGTTTAGCTCCAACTTGCCTCAGCACACCTGCCTAAAAGTTTCTAGTATGCCTAGTAAGACCTTAATTGGCTGCTACAGGTGTGTTTAATTATGGTTGGAGCTAAACTGGCCCTCCAGGACCCTGCCTTACAGTATCCGAAGCTGATGATTACTCTGACTTCATTCCTTCCAATCCCCAGTCCACTCCAGTCCTTCTGGTAGCAGCGGTCATCAGCAAGGAACCCATCCTGACCAAATAACTTCTTACCAATTCCAGCTCTAATCCTCTCGGCTGTCTCGTCAGTGCCCTCAACTCCAGACTTAATCACTGAGTTCGATCCAAATTTCACTCATCTCCGTGAGTACAGCCATGAGCCCGCTCTCCTTCCAAAACTCCGCCACAAGTCTGCTCTCCGTCTCAAACTCAGCCACAAGTCCGCTCTCCTCCTGAACTCAGCCACAAGCCCTCTCTCATCTCTATGTTCCATCCAGATCTTGCAGTGGCTCCAGAAGTTGTTGTGTCAACCTTGATGGCACTGGCACACACCTCCAGAATTTCTCCCAAAAGAATTTTGGAGTGCTATCCTGTCACCGGCGGTTTTGTCTCTCCTGTACTCCAGGATCACGGCCACGCTGGACGTCAGTTTCCCCTATGCTCGAGGCTCCAGTGTAATCGCCACATCGGCTGTCTTTGTTCCATGGCTCCCATTGTGGGCTACACCTCCCTGGCTCCCTGAACTGCCAGCACCTCTATGACTGCTAGGGCGGGCTGTATCTCGGTGGGTCCCATTGCAGACTGCCCCAAAAGTACCGGCACTTCCCTGGCACCCAGTGCAGGCCGCACCTCCATGACTCCGGTGCAGGGCACTCCATCTTGGAGGCTTCCTGTGCTTCCCATCCATCCATCCCCTGTCAGCCTCCAGTATGCCCACCTTCCCTCCAGGGATGTACTCTGTTCACGTTTAGGTGTGAGGACACGCCTTCTGGGAGGGGAAATACCATCACAGCCACCACCCAATCAACCAGATCTCTCTCACCTAAGTTCCTAATCACCAACACACGCCATCATCACCACCTCCTTAATAAGCAGCTCTCATTCCTCACTTTGTGGTCTGGTCTTGTTGCACTTACCTGCACTACAGACTCCCCACATTTTACTCACCTGTGGTCTCGTCTTCAGCTCTGAATTTATTCGTCCTGCTTGGTTTTCAGCTCAGCAAAACAATCCTTACCTGCATATACAAAGACTGTTTTCCTAAGCTAAGTTATCCAAGATATTACATCTGCTATTCAAGTATTTTACCGGCTTTATGTTTACCGCTCTTTAGCGGTTCTGTTTCTATAAACATTAAAAAGTTTTGCTTACCCTCGTGTGTTCTCTTTTGTGCCGTGACATTAAAGGGATAGTTCGGCCAAAAATGAAATTAAACCCATGATTTACTCACCCCCAAGCTGTCTGAGTTGCATATGTCCATCGTTTTTCAGACAAACACATTTTCGGATATTTTAGAAAATGTTTTAGATCTTTCAGTTGATTAAATGTAATGTGTAACCTTCAAGTCCAAAAAAAGTGCGTCCATCCTTTACAAATTAAATCCAAACGGCTCCAGGATGATAAACAAAGGTCTTATGAGGGTAATCCGCGCGGTGGTGTTGTAGAAAATCCATATTTAAAACTTTATTAACGAAAATAAATACCTTCCGGTAGCGCCGCCATCTTAGACTCCTCTGTATTCAGGAGAGAGTATTAGCGTAGTGTACGCACTTTTCTTAGTGACGTATGACAAATTCGGAGGGTGGGGGCACAGAGCAGCAGCAGAGTAGCCTCCGTAGGCTGCGTAAGCTCTCATCCTGAATGCGGACGCGACTAAGATGGCGGCGCTAGTTTTAAATATGGATATTTCTACAACAACACCGCGCGGATTACCCTCAGAAGACCTTTGTTTATCATCCTGGAGCCGTTTGTATTTAATTTGTGAAGGATGGACACACTTTTTTTGGACTTGAAGGTCGTGGACCCCGTAACATTACATTTAATCAACTGAAAGATCTAAAACATTTTCTAAAATATCCGAAAATGTGTTTGTCTGAAAAACGATGGACATATGCAACCCGGACAGCTTGGGGGTGAGTAAATCATGGGTTTAATATCATTTTTGGCCGAACTATCCCTTTAACATCATGTTCCTCATTTGTGGCAATAAATCGATAAAACTAGCCTAGGAGATGACATAAGCTAAACATGAGAAATAATTTAAGAGATTAGAGTTGAGTTGATCCTTGTTTATTAATGTCATTAAGAATTTTAACTTAAATTCTGGCTTCAGTCCTATCTTAAAGATGCACACCCTGGTTTTAATCTGTTTGCATGAGACATTTAATCACATGGTGTTCTTTTTAGCAGTGTAATCCCACCGGCTTTTTCCGCCTTCTTGGGTTCAAACCATGTTAAGAGTCTAGGCATCCTTTTCTCTCTTTACTTATACACACTACATGCTCTGAGCACTTAGCCTAGTTGTCAGCAGAATACACCGTGGCATTTATCACCAGGGCAACGGCCTGTATAAAAGCCTGTTGTCTGTGCCATCTGCAGGCAACACAAACTTTATTGTTGTCTGTTCTGTTATAAAATATTTTGTTTGCCAGATTGGTTGTTGGCACATGTAGATGTAGTCTCTCTCTGCATGTGGGCTTGAGAACATTTGACTGCTAATGTTGTTTAAGCCATAAAAAATTGTAAAGTATTTACTTCTAACTTGTGAAAGGAATAGTTCACTGCAAAATGAAAAGTAGCCTATATTTTATTCACCCTGAAGCTATCCTATGCATATGACTTTTTTCTTGCAGCCAAACACAGTCAGAGTTAGTTTAAGTAATATTCTGGCTCTTTTCAGCTTTATAATGGATTGGATAGTGCCAGATTATAAAAGCTCCAAAAGGGCAGCCATCCATCAAAAACTTATCCACAAAGTTATTAAATGTCTTAAAAATGATTAAAAGGTGACTTGATAGGCTTACATTTATATATAAAACTTTAAACTAAGGCCGCATGCATGTTCACAAGAGAGTTAAAGTCTGATGCTACATTACATAAATCCATTGCCTCGCATCAGAAGATGACATTTAATAACTGTATGGATTCGTTTTCGATGGATGGATGGACTTTTTGGAGCTTTAAAAATGGGGCACCATCCAATTCCATTATAAAGCTGAATAAACCCAGCATATTATTTAATATAACTTAGAATGTGTTTGGTTGAAAGAAAAAAGGCACATACATATAGTAAATAAAATATGGACTAAGTTTATTTTGGGTTGAACTATTCCTTTACCCTGACCATTATAGACACATGATTTAATCATGTGGGTTCCATTTAAAATGGCAGGTTTTTATTACTCTGTTTAAGCCCGCATGCAGCATGAGATTGCATTTTCCCTTTATGTTTTTATTTATTAGTCATTACGGGTGGTATGATCTCAGAAGTGTCTGCTTTCCTTCCTCTGTTATTTCTGCTGATTATATTCACCCATACCATATGTCTGCTGACAAACATGTCTTCTTTCATTTCCTGTTAGCTTTCTCTGCAATGTCACATTTTTCCATTGAAAAGCGCTGATAGGCAAAAAGCTTATGCAATGCCAGGCTCGAAAATCTGCCAACTAACCATCCAATCTGCTGCCGTTCTCATAGGATGCTTTTGAAACGGCAGCGAGAGCTGAGGGCGGCCTCTCATTGGAGGGAAGCAGCGATGCTCACCCGAAAGAGTTGGAGGACGAGGTTGGGCGAAGCAAATACCACCACAGCGTCAGCTTACTCAAGCCCATCCGCTCGACCAGCAAGTACGTACTGCAGTCACTGATTGACGTGCTCTCTGTTGCTATAGTAACACTGTGACCATTTCCAGAATCGATTGAAGGTCGAACTCTCAAATGTCAATGGCCCAGTAATCCTTGGGAAGTCGTGCCAAAAGAAGTTCAAGTTACATAAACACTTGGCATAAATAAAAGCTTTCATCTTCTGTTCTTTTAAAGGATTTTCGGAAACAAACAGTTTCAGGATCCAGGTGTGGTGCTGTGGTAAAACCCAAACAATTAAAGAGGCGATTTACCTAAGAAAGGATTGCTTTAGGCTATAAAGTTGTCCGCTAATTTGTGTATGCACTATTCTCAGAAATAAAAAACAATTCTCTGCCTGCAAATTTCCTGAAATACACAAATTTAATGTAATGTATTATTAAAAAGCACCACTCCGATAACCATAATAGCCATAATAAATAGTTACACCCAATACTAAATATATAGTTAAAATTTTCCAATAGTTTATTTTCATTATTAAAGGTAAACACCATCGTTTTTCAATATTTTACTATGTTCTTACCTCAACTTAGACAAATTAATACATACCTATCTTTTTTCAATATGTGCACTTCATCTTTGCACAGCGCGTGAAGGTGTTAGCATTTAGCCTAGCCCCATTCATTCCTTAGGATCCAAACAGGGATGAATTTAAAAGCCACTAAACACTTCCATGTTTTCCCTATTTAAAGACTGTTACATGAGTAGTAACACGAGTAAGTATGGTGGCACAAAATAAAACGTGGCGATTTTTTAAGTGGATAAAAATGTGAACTATATTGTATGGTGATAGAGCACTTAGTTTGCAGCTCTTCGACCACTCCTGTGAACTCCCCACACTCGCTCAAACTTCTGAAGTCAGGAGTGATAATGTTACTGCGCGCCGATGTGGAAGTGCTACAAACTAAGTGCTCTTCCGCCATACACTATATTTTACATTTTTTATTTGCTTAAAAAATCGCAACTTTTTATTTTGTGCCGCCATTCTTCCTCATGTAACTACTCATTTTACAGTCTTTAATTAGGGAAAACATGAAAGTGTTTATTGGCTTTTAAATTCATCCCCGTTTGGATCCTAAGGAATGAATGGGGCTAGGCTAAATGCTAACACATTCACGACGTGCTGTGCAAAGATTAAGTGCAAGCATTGAAAAAAGATAGGGATGTGTTAATTTGTCTAAGTTGAGGTAAGAACATAGTAAAATATTGAAAAACGGTGGTGTTTTCCTTTAACCCTATACTTAAACCTCTACATGGATACATAATTTTACCCAATCTCAGTAAAATACTTGAAATGGCTAACTGAGTAAATTATGGCAGTTTCATTCAGTTTTGGTGTGCCTTGAAATAAATAACACACCATAAAGCAAAATAAAAATGAACAATGATATTTCTCCCTCAAATCATGCAATGTTGTTTAAGGTTGTTATTGTAGAACAGATCAGGATCCCAACATTAAGTATTTGCAAGGAAAACCAATTTCTTTAAGGCTTCAAGCCAAGACGTATTCAAAAAAGTTCTGCATTTGGCTTATTCATTTGTTAATAAAATCTCATGTGTGTTAATAATTATGCATATTTATATACATTTTCTTTTAAGTATTACCTGTCAAGATGACTCACAGTATCCGGATGAGACATAAGATGTTTTATTAGTTTCAAGTCATTTCAGGAAATAACAAACTTAGAACGTAACTGCTGGCCAATCAGAATCAAGGATTCCAGAGCATCATATAATAAGTTGATTTAAAGGGATAGTTCGGCAAAAAAGGAAAACTACCCCATTATTTACTCACACTCAAGCCATCTGAGATACATATGTCCATCATCTTTCAGACGAACACAGTTTCACTTATTTTAGTGAATGTCCTGGCTCTTCCAAGCTGTAAACAAAGGCTAGGGAATATCTTATGACTGAAGCTCAAAAAAGTGCAGTCATACTTCACAGAAGTAATCCACATGGCTCCAATGGGCTAATAAAATGGGTCTTTTGAGGGAAATCTATGCGGTTTTGTAAGAATTATATCTATATTATATTATAATATATATAAACTATCGCTATAATAAGCAAATATTGCATCACACATCAATATTTTCAATCAATACATTTTGTGCTTTCTGCTTTTTTCTCATAAAAAATCAATAGAAATATTGAGCTTAAAGCTAATGCAAATACAAACAACTGTAAAAGAAACCTCTTAACAAAGAGTTAATTGATGTCAGAAAGAGTAATGTAACATAATGTAACAGAGTAACAGTCTTATATATTTTGATAAAATTATCTGTGATCTTCATTGTTATATATATTTCTGTATAACATATATCTAAATAAATTATGCAACATATTCTCACATATTTTTGTCTGTTTTTCTCTTAAAAGGCATCAGCATCCAGTGGACAATGCTGGCCTGTTCTCTTTTATGACATTTAATTGGTTGACCTCGCTGGCTTTGCTGGGACATAAGAAGGGTCAGCTGTTTCTGGACGATATATGGCCCGTGTCACAGTTCGAGAGCTGTGAAACCAATCATCGCCGGTCAGTACTTATACATTATTGATGGGTTGGTTGATCATCGAAGGAATAAATGTAATCATAACTGATTGTGTCCCAGGCTGGCGGGGTTGTGGGAGGAAGAAGCCCGGTCACGAGGGGACGGGGCATCTCTCCATCGTGTGGTATGGGTCTTCTGCCGCACACGTCTCATGCTGTCCATCCTCTGCCTTATGGTGACTCAACTCGCCGGCTTCAGTGGCCCAGTGAGTAACACCATCTCAATTCTTTCCTGTCATTACACATTCGTCTTTTCTCCTCTCTCTCTCTCTCTATCTCTCTCTGTGTAGCTCTCTCTGTCTATCTCTGTGTAATATTAGCTCCGTAGGCACATCTATGAAATCTCACCGCCCCATGTGCTCAGGTGAGTGTACGGATGGGGTCTGAAAGGTTTTATTGTGGTAAACATTATCACTGGGGCCTCAAATGTGATCTTTACCTTTGTGGTGTTTCATTGTGTCACGTTAATTCATTTAGTGTTATTTAGAAAGTGCCTTAATGATGATCAGTGCCATTGCCAAATGAGTATTACAGCCTATTCACTGCTTTGTGCCAAATATCTAGACATGCACTTCATAAAATAGAAGTTTGGTCTATGAAAGTGTAATAAATGCTTGGTTTGATATGTTTTTGTTCAGGACCTCTAATGCAAAAATCTTTATTATAATGAATGGTGCACCATGACCGTGCAGTTTGCTGTTTTTGCATTGCCTTCCAGGTGTCAGGTGTTTTATATATGGGGTGTTATTATTAGGCAGATAAAAATAAAAGTAAAGAGAACATATATACAAAAGTGATAAATTTGGGGTAGCCTACAAAATAAATGTAAGGGCTTCAGTTATAGTCCAGAGAGATTTCGTTTTAGATCAGGAGGATAGGCTAACATATTCTTCAAGGAGAGCTTCTGTCACTGTCCCACCATGGGCGACACAGCAAGGCTCTGTCTCCTTCAACCTTTGGAGAAAATCGGGCTTATCAAAAAGAAAAAAAACAACAACAACAACACCCTAAATCTGTTTAAGATTCATCATTATCTTCTCCCGTTGTTTATATTTAGCAGTAGAACATCTCCTTGAAGAGATACCTGTCCTTGCTCTGATGACTCAGGTCAGGGGTGGTTTATTAAGTTAAGTTAGGTGGGCCGGGTGTCAGATTGGAGTTGAGGGTCAGGGGTCGCTGGGTCCCCATGTGTGTGACATGTGACAGAGGCTATTCTTTAGAATCCACAGGGTGTCCATTTAACCTGCGGGAAGAGCAAATGGCAGGCAGAGCCGGTGAGGAATCCTGGGAGGTAAGGGCATGTTTCTTATGCAGGGCTGGATCAAGAGTTTATGCTGTTTGCTGCCCCTCTCTCTCTCTCTCTCTCTTTATCTCCCTCTCTCTCTTTCTGTTCCCCCCTCTCTTATTTGATCTCTGTAATTGCTTCATCTTATGCAAATCCAAATGAAATGTTTTAAAATGATCCTCGAAGGTTGGGTGATTGGTTTGTCCAACCATCCATTGTATGTGGGCGAGACGCTTTATTTTGTGCCAATGGACATTCGATCAGACTACCACAGATATGTGTGCCCAATGGACTTGTGGGGGGTTTGTATTGCCGGGTTTTCGTCTTTTGGACTGGAAACTCTCAAGTTTAAGAGAGTTGTGGGCTTGCAGGCACCCTTCTTGCTCTCAATGTGTTGCTGGATTTTTGACCGAATTGATGGACACCTTTTTGGGTTGTGTAAATGGGTCACTCAGGGAGGGATCGCTGCCCCAGTAACCTCAATTTAACATAAATGGGACAGCTTTAAAGCGATGCCAAATGGACTCTCAAGGAACTAGATGTGATTCGTTTTCCTTCACGTCTGAAAGCGACTTTTTATGAAACAATGTGTTTTTTGTTTTTTTGATTCATATTTTGTCTTGCTTCAATGCTTCAACTTCTTTGTATACATTTTTAGAATTGCTAAATGTTTCTTTTTCAAGGTTTAAGATTCAAGGTTTCATTAATAAAAACAGTACCTGTGTTGAACCACATAGGTTTTCCTGTGTTCCCAGTTTATGTGTGCATATCCTTGACTGCATATGTGCATGATACATGAGAACGGTGTGCGAGTGCGTGCGACTGTGCGTGTGTGTTGACCTGCTTGTATGACTTTTTTAAAATGTGTTTTTTTTTTTGCTTCCGCACACTTTGCTACTAATTATTGATTTAACTGATATTAATTTTCAGGTGTTAAAACAAAAGTACGTCTCCGTGCTGTACCCCAACCTGATGTGACTGTAGGTAAAATGTCTTTGAATCCCCGAACAAGGGGCATTATGTCCATGATTCATATTGCTAGTGTATAATGTCTCATTTGTCCCGAAAACAGACCATCAGTCAGAACTGTTTGATTTTCTCTCTTGTTCTTGTTCTTCAAAGGCTAGAGAAAAGGGCCACGTAAGGTAAAACTATTAGACATAGGCTGACATTCAGTCTCAGTAGAAGTCGCTTCTTCAAAGTTTAGCAAATGTGCATTACGATGACGCATCACACACATAGCATCTCTTTATCTTTTCAAGGACTTAATAATGATGATGATGAGGAAGGTCACAATAGCATTGAAGTCACTGTTGAAGTTGATGTGGTGCGCCAGTATGTGTGTATCCTCAGTCACGTCTGCTGTGTCCTGTTGCCCCCTTGCTCGTCCTCCCTCTCCCCAGGCTTTTGTGGTGAAGCGGTTACTGGAGTATACGCAGAGGAGCGAACCTGACCTGCCCTACGGCCTGCTGCTGGTTTTGGGCCTATTGGCCACCGAGCTGATTCGTTCCTGGTCCCTCGCCCTCACCTGGGCGCTCAACTACCGGACCGGCACGCGTCTGCGCGGAGCCATCCTCACCATGGCCTTTCACAAGATACTGCGTCTGCGCAGCCTGCGTGAGAAGACCGTAGGAGAGGTAAGAGGGGCAGGCGGGGGTTAAGGAAATAGGTTGTGGTTTAACGTTAACACGTAGGACAGTTAGGAGCAGATTGAGTGGTGAAGAGATGGAAGAGTGAAGGAAAATATCTAACGGAGGTGATTTTTCGGACATGTTTATGGTAGCATATGATTCACAACCGCAAGCGTCGCTCACTTTTACTTTTCGGTCCTCTTTAGCTGATCAATATGTGTTCGAGCGATGGGCAGCGTATGTTTGAGGCTGCTGCCGTTGGAAGCATGCTGGCCGGAGGACCCCTGGTGGCCGTGCTGGGAATGGCGTATAACTTATACGTATTGGGGCCGACTTCCCTGTTCGGCTCGGCTGTGTTCATCCTATTCTATCCCACTATGGTGAGCTTCTGTGTTCACGTTATGTGCTATTCTGATGGAAATCTCTTCATTATTGTAATGCGAACTTTGTTTCCATGTTGACAGATGTTCAGTTCCAGGCTGACGGTGTACTTCAGGAGGAAAGGAGTGGCTGTGACCGACCAGCGTGTACAAAAGATGAATGAGATACTCAACTACATCAAGTTCATTAAGATGTACGCCTGGGTTAAGGCGTTCTCGCAAGCAATACGAAGTAGGTTCCTAGTATAATTTTTGGCTTTTTTACAGAATGTACATTATTTATGTAGAAAGCTTTCCACAGAAAAAGTCATTTTTTATCACTATCAAACAGGAATACGAGATGAGGAGCGACAGATCTTGGAGCGAACTGGATATTTCCAGAGCATAACAGTTGGTGTGGCGCCCATTGTTGTGGTGATCGCCAGCGTGGCGACATTCTCCAGTCACATGTTGCTCGGTTATGACCTTACTGCGGCACAGGTAGGGCTACTACTAGCAGTGTATTTAAGTGGAGTCATCATCACAGTAAACTTGTACTCATGCATTTATTCCTTACTTTTTTTTCAGGCATTCACAGTTGTGACTGTTTTCAATGCCATGACCTTTGCTCTGAAGGTCACCCCGTTCTCAGTCAAATCTCTATCTGAGGCATCTGTTGCCGTAGATAGATTCAAGGTGAGCTGCTTTCTCATTTTTAACAGAGATTTGCATCTACCTCTCAAGCCTTAGGACATGTTTACACGATAACGTTTTCAACAGAAACCAGAAACTTTTATGCATTTAAGCTATTCGTTTACATAAAAATTAAATTTTGGGATTGTAAAAATGCAAACTTTAAAAAAAAATATTGCCAGCTAGCAGCAGCATTTTTTATGATTTTCACAAAAGTTTAATGCCTTACTGAATTTTTTTTTCTTTAAATATATAAACATACAATAAATCAAATGAAAGAACAGACCCTCTTTTAAACAAAAAAGTTTCATGCTCATCAGCTCTCAAATATGGGTATGTTTCTTCCAAAATACCAAATTATGAGCAAAAAGCTGATATAAAAAAAAATTTGAGATCAGATTCAGAGTGATTATAAAAATTATACACAGAGTTTTTACTGTTTATGAATCCATAGTTACATCAGTGTTTTATAAGTTGTGTAAGAGCGTCGCCTAGTGGATAATAGCAGAAATATGGATTGCCGTAAAAACTCGTCATTGACAGGGAAGTGTTTTCTTTTAATTGACGTGTTTTTGAAAACGACAGCATTATTGTTTCTATGTGAACAACCAAAGTGGAAATCTTTAAAAATGTGACGTGACATGCATGCGTACGTGTTCAGTCGACAGGCATGTGTGAGTACTTCACAATAACAACAATGGTTGCCTACAGGACTGTGTTTGTGCAACTTAAGATACTGGACCAGGGGTCACTTGTAGCCCAGGGTCACTTGTAATAAGCAACCTCATCGCTTGTCCAAACAAAACTGCTCGGTGCTTTCGCATCTTGATTTGTATTTCTTTCTGTGGAAGAATTCGTATGTGCACAGGCGGGTAGTGTTTATATACTACGTAACTTCACCAACTACTGGCCTGTCATGCATAATGCAGGGTTTTTTGTTGTTTTTGCCGATCCGTGTGAAAGTGGATAGTTTTGACAACGTTGTGGTGCATACCTGACTTTAAAAAAAATAAATAATAATTTGTTTTGTTCTCAAGCAAACACACCACATGCACACCAAGCATGACACCCCATTCAGACAGCCAACGACAAGCAGTAGGAGAGCGACGCGATCTCATTCATTTCAATGGAAACTGGGCGACTTCCGGCGACACGAGCGAACGTGACCGTTGGCGACAGAATGTAGGCGCGATTAGCGACGGAGTCGCGCGACAAAAGTTGAGAAAAGTTTAACTTTATGCAAATTAGCAGCGAGTTTCACGAGCGACTACCAATGGGAGTGAAGTAAGTGGAGCACTGATTTGTTGTTTACAACATGGGGTAACGTCACACTACTACGCAACCAGAAGTGGGAACGCCCACAAGCGACATCAACCACCAGCGGCAGGCGATGAGCAGCGATAACATCGCTGGCTGTCTGAATGCGACGTGAAGCATCGCATTTCTCGTTCTAGATTACTCGCGGGATTTAACTTTGTGTCATCGAATTGAAGCAAATAGCGCGTGTTTCCGTCAATCGCGTCAACCAATCTGCTTCAATCGCATCGCCCTGGATCTATTATCGTCTTTGTAGGGCTGTAACGATTAATCGTGTGTCCCATTAAAAATGAAACCGAATCTGAATCGCAAGGCTGCAATTATGTGTTTCATGCACAGCTTGTGCGTTTACCACGGCATTTGGTCAGTAGGAAGTCCTTATCAATCTAAAATCATTATGACTCGTTAAACAAAATCATTCAAAATATTCTTTATTATCATGAAAATACCTGAAACAACTTGAAGAACAGCGATATAAATATTCCTGTAGACATTTCCTGGAATAGCGTTTGTAACGCTTCTCCTTCTGTAGCACAAGGGGAGTTTCTGCATGAGAGCGCCCCCTGGCGTTCGTATGTGCCAGGATTTCACTGTATTTCATTCAAATTCATTCATTAAGAATACGCGCATTTGCACGGTTAATCGTTACACCCCTATGTCTTTGCATTGACTTTGTATGTAATTTACTCGTGCAAATAGTTAAAAACACTGAGGTCATGGGTTCGATCGCAGTAAGGTAATATGTATACTTTAAATCAGGGGTCACCAATCCTGGTCTTGGAGGGCAGCTAATTAAGGTGTGTTTGATTAGGGTTGGAGCTTAACTCGGCAGAGACACCAGCCTTCCAGGACCAGGATTGGTGACACCTGCTTTAAATCATGATTATATATAAACAGAATATTTTTGTCAGATAATAATAATAAAATAGGATGAAAAACGACTCTGCGCTATTATATTTATCATTTCTTAATCCATTCCTGCCAAATGAATGTATGTTACCTGATTTTTTTTAAATTTTCACTGTTTTCCCTCCAGAGTTTGCTTCTGATGGCTGAGGTCAAGATGATCCGTGAGCTGCCCCGAAATCCAACCGTCGCCGTAGAGATGACCAGTGCCAGTCTGGCTTGGGAGACGGGGGGTCACAGCGCCCAGCCTACGCCCCGCGGTACACCCTATGTAGGCCTGGGATCGAAAGGGAGTCGCAAGAAGCGCCGTCAATGCGATGACCCTGGACATCATAAGATCTTGGAAGAGGAACAGCATGGTCATCTGTTGAATGATGTGTCTTCAGACATGGCTGCCAGCCCCGATGATCACAACCTGCAAGTGCCAACCATTAGTCAGCGACTCCAGAGAACTCTTCACTGCATCGATCTCACGATACAAAAGGTTTGTGCGTTTTTGTTTCATTTTACAGTGCTTAAAGATAAAAGACGAGAGAAGAAAAACCCCAAGAGTATGAGAATAAACATTTGGGAGTAACACTGACTCCCAATGTCCTTGGATTGATACCATATCAGTAAAGATTACAGGGAATAATCGCATTTGTATACTTGCGTGATTACATGGTTCCTTTACTTTATTCCCTAGGGAAAGTTGGTTGGAGTCTGTGGCAGTGTTGGAACTGGCAAAACATCTCTCATTTCTGCCATTCTCGGCCAGGTTAGCTTTTATTGAATGATGCGATTTAAACTGCGAGCTGCCATTTATCTATAATGGATCCATGAGATATATTTAGAAATCCCTCTGATCCATTTTAATGTCTTTTGCACTCATCTCAGATGACACTTTTAGAGGGGACCATTGCCGTCGATGGAGATTTCGCGTACGTGGCACAGCAGGCCTGGATCCTTAACGCGTCATTTCGTGATAACATCCTGTTTGGCAAGGAAATGGAGGAAGAGAGGTGAGGGGACACTAAAACGTGTCTCATTTTGATGTACGTATAATGGCTGCATTTAATCAATGTTGTGAATAGTGCCTATGAGTCAGTGTAAAGGGGGGCGCTGGCAGATTTGTCAATGCGGTGCTGTGACTCCGCACAGAGATAAAAATAAGTACAGATAACCTTGAGCGGTTTGTTCATGTGATATAGCTCTGTTCTTTTCTATGAGATGCATGCATTATAAACCTGATTTCCTTTGAATGTTTATAGGACCAGTTTTTTATTTTTTTATTAAGGAGCTCAAACATGCATTTTAGTCTGGGACTAGGATAAAACCTGTCCCCATAGGGTTTCAGCTTTATTGATGTTTTACCTTAAACATTTTAACTTAAAGATATTATATCTCCTGCAGATATCAAGCTATTTTAAGCGCTTGCTGCCTGAGACCAGATCTGGCCATTCTACCTAATGGTGACCTGACTGAGGTAACACATCATACAGAAACATCTTTCTAAATGGGAGTCAAAGCTACAGAAAGCACATGAATACATCAATAAAGTAACGCATCAATATCAGTGCGGTAAGTTCAAATATGCCATCACTTTAATAACATCGGATCTCATTGGTTCTCTGTTAGATTGGAGAACGTGGTGCCAATCTTAGCGGTGGGCAGCGCCAGCGGATCAGCCTGGCAAGAGCCTTATACAGCAACAGGGACATTTTCATCCTCGACGACCCTCTTAGTGCTCTGGATGCTCATGTCGGAAACCACATCTTCAACAATGCCATTAGGAAGCAGCTCCGCGGCAAGACCGTCATATTCGTCACTCACCAGCTTCAGGTAAATACCAGTTTCATTGACCTTGCAGCTTCTCGTTCCTGTTTTGCATGCTTGTAGTGTGCACCAAATGCTTTCTCGGTCATGTGACCAAAATAATGTAAAATCGGACGGGGATGTCAAAGGGTTCAAATGTACAATATTTAATCTTTCTTGCCTTAGTAAAGATCCCAGTTTTGCTAAAGATATTTCTTTTTGGTGGAAACCAAATGAATTAAACTCTTTTGTACTACGCTGCAGTATCTGGTGGATTGCGATGATGTGATCTTCATGCGTGATGGCAGCATCACAGAGCAGGGCAGTCACGAGGATCTAATGAATCTGAATGGAGACTACGCCGCCATGTTCAACGCCCTTCAACTAGGAGAAACACACATGGCTGAGGTCAGTATCTCATCATTCGGGTATCTGTTGTAGTCATACTTTAAAGGAATAATAATATTTACTCACCCTCATTCTATCGCAGCTGACGCATATCTATATAAATATGTCCTCATGTCCTAAATGCAGGAGACTCAAACGCCTACAGTGTTGTCAACTTATTTGGCGAAATTGAAACATTGAATCCCTTTGGTTCTCACGTGTCACTACTTAAGAGAGACGCAAGAACTGCTAAGATTCAGCATTATCGACATGCAGTCATATTGTCTGCGCTGATCTGTATGTTGAAATCAATATGCAACATATTGGTTGATATGCTCAAAATAATAATCATTTTCTCTCACAAATGTATAATTTTGTTTCAGTAGACATTTATTAACCCACTATGATGGATTGGTGTGCATCTTAGAGCTGGTGCGAGAAGGAATCGCGCCTTACGCGTGACAAGCTCTTTCACGCGAAGTGAAGCCCACAAACTCTCTCATGCGTGGAAAAGCACACAATACGTATGTTAAAGGAAAACACCACCGTTTTTCAATATTTTACTATGTTCTTACCTCAACTTAGACAAATTAATACATACCTATTTTTATTCAATGCGTGCACTTAATCTTTGTACAGCGCGTTGTGAATGTGTTAGCATTTAGCCTAGCCCCATTCATTCCTTAGGATCCAAACAGGGATGAATTTAGAAGCCACCAAACACTTCCATGTTTTCCCTATTTAAAGACTGTTATATGAGTAGTTACACGAGTAAGTATGGTGGCACAAAATAAAACGCGATTTTTTTAAGCAGATAAAAAATAAGAACTAAATTTATATGGCGGAAGAGCACTTAGTTTGCAGCACTTCGACCTCGGCGCAGTAACATCATCAGTCCTGACTACTCCCCCTCTCGCTCTTCTGTCAATATTGTTGCGGGAATGAATGGGGCTAGGCTAAATGCTAACACATTTGTGACGCTCTGTACAAAGGTTAAGTGCACGCATTGAATAAAGATAGGTATGTATTAATTCGTCTAAGTTGAGGTAAGAACATAGTAAAATATTGAAAAACTGTGGTGTTTTCCTTTAATGTGAAACTATAATGATAATAATAATTTTAAAACCATAATGGGCCAACTATGGTCATGAAGGCCATATGTCTGAATATCGTCAATATATCGGCACAACCCTAATTCAACATGTTGACTCCCATATAAGAAGATAAAATGATGGCATTTTATTATAAAATTATTTGTTTGAGTTCAACTAAAGAAGAGAATTCAGGTACATCTGAGATGTAAATTATGAGAGAATTTTCGATTTTTGGATGAACCATTCCTTTAAAAAAAATGGCGATTTTTATGACAATTCTGGTGAGGAAAACCTTATTTCTTTCGCCACCATTGATGCGTTATCTCGTCAATTAAGAAAAAACAGCTTCCCTGCCAAAGATGAGTTTGTAGGGCAATCCATATTTACGCTGTTATCCACTAGGTGGCGCACTTACCAACCTTATAAAACACTAAAGCATCCACTGATCCAATAACAGTAAAAACTCTATGTTTTGATCATCTCTGAATCTGAACTCTAACAAAAGTCCTTTACAAAAATATCAGCTTTTTGCCTTAAAATTAGGCATTTTTGAAGAAATCTACCCATATTAGAGAGGTGATAAAAAGAGAACAAATGACAATAGGATAAACCATTCTTTGTTTGTTTAAAAGCTGATCTTTCATTTGATATATTGTATGTTTATATATTTAAAGAAGAACATTTTCTGAAATGGATTAAACTTTCGAAAATCATTACAAATGCTGGCGGGGACGAGCTAAAGTCCTGTGTTTGTGTGATTTTAGGTGCCGAATAAGAAGGCTGGGAGTTCCCTGAAGAAACCATTGGAGAAAAAGAAGGCAGGCTCTGTAAAAAAGGAAAAAGCACTGGATGAAGATAATGGTAAGTATCACTACACTGTACACAACTCACATTTAATCATGCTATTCCTTTAATATGATCTGCTGATTCCCCCCCCCACACTTTTCTTCAGGTCAGCTAATGCAGGTGGAGGAGCGAAGGAAAGGCTCTGTGCCCTGGTCCGTGTATAAAGTATACATCCAGGCTTTAGGAGGCCTGCCTGTCTTCCTCTTCATCCTGTCACTTTTCGTTCTCAATGTGGGCAGCACTGCCTTCAGTAACTGGTGGCTCAGCTATTGGATCAAACAGGGCAGCGGGGTAAGAGTTTGTGGGCAGTTTGGAGGAGGGGAAAGAAAAATGGTTTCAGGTCTTTTTTATATTTACCTCAATGTGAATAGCAGCAACACTCATTCTGTAAATGCACCATTAGAGCATATATGACTAACTTTCTTTTCCATATACTGTAAAATGCCTATTAAATGACTATTTGTGTGTGCATTAATATGATTTCTTACTTAACAGAATACAACGGTACATGTTGGGAACTGTTCAGTGGTAAGTGAGAGTATGCGAGATAACCCTCAGATGCAGCATTACGCCGCCGTCTACGCCATGTCTATGGGTATCATGCTACTTCTCAAACTACTGAGAGGCATCGTGTTTGTTAAGGTGAGATTTCTTTAGTGTCATACAACATTGTGAACAAAATTACAGTCTCTTGATTGGTAGAGCGTTGCGTTAGCAGCATGAATGTCGTGGTTTAGATTCCCAGTGTACACAAATACTTATAAAATGTATAGCAGTATCGTTTTGAAAGCATCTGCCAAATGCACAAATTTGACCCAGGACCATAAAACCAGTCAAAAGTCGCATGGGTATATTTGTAGCAATAGCTAGCAATACATTGTATGGGTCAAAATGATAGATTTTTTTAATGCCAAAAATTATAGGATATTAACTATTTCCCTGCCATTTACGAGTTACCCTGTCAATTAAGAGAAAATGCTTCCCTGCCAATTACGAGTTTTTACGGCAATCTATATTTCCGCTATTAAAGTGGCGCGCTTTAAAACGTATACTTATTCAGAAACAGTAAAACAGTCTCTCCAGAAAAACGCAATTATGCGATTGCATGATTTATAGGGCCCTATAATTTCCGCAATCACGGAATCTCGGACGGAATCGCGGAATTGGCAAATTAACACGGAATCTATTGTTAACGCGGAATTTCGCAGAATTTAACATATTTTGAATAAAATTCAGTTTTTGTGTGGGAGACGAACGTATGTCTGGGGGAAATGCAGACCGGAGGAAGTAAATCTGGGTGACACACCCCCTCCAAAACACTGAAACCATGGCGAAGCGGCACTCCACGACTCATCAGCAAAAAATTAAGAAATTTGACGCTACGCACTTAGTTCCAAGCAGTTCCCACATGACTTTTATGTGACCGGAGAACTGTTATTTTGTAAGTTTTGTCAACATTCTGTTCACTGTGAGCGCAAAGATACATGCACTCTCTCATCCACGTCTGTCTCACTGCACCTCTCACACGTGCACGCGCTCAAGCATCTGTCCGAAGTGCGAACACAAATCCTCATGTAAACTAACTATCCCTCGCGTTTAAAATATAATCATCTGCATCATGGCGCCGCTCTCTGTCTCTCTTTCGCTCGCACGTGCAAAGACCTGCGCGCTCATGCTGTCCTAAGTCAGATCACTATCCTGTGTATGTTTGTAAAGTTATATGCATTTCAAGCGATTGGGTATAAAATATGGATCGTGTTCCGCTGGACCGATGTGTTTAAGGCACTTCTGAAGGCACCACTGCTTTTACACCTTGTTGTAGCCTTCTGCAATAACACTAAACAATGCATTGAATTGAGTTGTGTGTGTGTGTGTGTGTGCGCGCGTGTGTATGTGCGTGTGTAAATGCATGTTTTACAGTCATAAAGTAATCCTGTTATCCTGTTTTTCCCCAAATCATTTACATTTTAATCATTAACATTAAAGGCACACTCTTTTTATGACTAAATAACAGTAAAGGGTAAAATAAATAATTGCCAAAAATTAAAAAGGAGAAAACGGAATTTGCAAAAACTAAAACAGAGAAAACAGAATTTGGGAAAAATAAAACGGAATTTATAGGGCCCTAGATTTATTGCATAATCAGCAAAAGTCCGCATTTATGTGGGTGACGTATTTTTTTTCAAATAAGTGCGCAAAATATGTGGGGCTTGCATGACTTAATAATCCCCGCAGTTTCGTGGAAAAAATCACATATCTTAGCAGAAAGTTGAAAAATGTGACATTTACCTAACACAAGCGCAGCCATGTCCCCTGTTGCCATGGGAACGTTATGAAGTGATGTCATTATTTGATGTGAACATCACTGAAAAGCATTAATTGCATAAAAATGCATAAATATCCCGCATATTCCATCGCATTTTTGTAAGAAAACAAGATCAAGAATTTTTGCCCGCAATAATCACAAAATAAAAAAACAGTTTCTGGAAGGACTGGTAAAAACTCTGTGTATGTTTTTAAACGCTGGTATGGAAAGAGTTAAGTGAAGATCATGTTCAATGAAGATATTTTGTAAATTTTCTACTGTAAATTTATCAAAATACATTTATCATTAGTAATATATGTTTCTAAGGACTTTATTTGGACAACTTTAAAGGCGATTTTCTCAATATTTAGATTTTTTTGCACCCTCAGATTCCAGATTTTCAAATAGTCTACCTTGGCCAAATATTGTCCTATACTAACAAACCATACAACAAAAAATTTACCCTTATAACTAGTTTTGTGGTTCAGGGTCACATACTGTATGTAGATCTAGTATACGTAAGATTTAGCATTTCAGTGCTAACCTCTGTGTCCTATTATTTGTTATCAGGGTACTCTGCGCGCCTCCTCGAAGCTCCATGCCGATCTCTTCCAGAAGATTCTTCGCAGTCCCATGAAGTTTTTCGACACAACGCCCACTGCCCGCATACTCAACAGATTCAATAAAGACATGGATGAAGGTAAGAACTTAACTGGGTTTTGCAGTCAGAGAAACCGATATTTTTACCATACTGCTATATGATCAAATCTCAATCCTGTCAACTTTCTTCAGTGGATACACGTCTGCCGTTTCAAGCCGAGATGTTCATTCAGAACGTGATTCTGGTCCTCTTCTGTCTGGGCGTGATCAGCAGCGTGTTCCCCTGGTTCCTGGTGGCGGTAGGACCGCTGGTCGTCCTCTTTACCGTACTGCACGTCGTTTCGCGGGTCTTCATTAGGGAACTCAAACGATTAGACAACGTCACGCAGTCGCCTTTCTTGTCCCACATCGCTTCCAGCATTCAGGGCCTGACCACTGTGCACGCTTACGGGAAAGAGGAGGAATTCCTGCAGAGGTAAATGCTTGGGATATCACGTATTTCTTTACTCATGCTTTATTGTTAAATGTTTAAAGTTTATAGGCTTGTGCTTTTTCTCACAGATATCAGGAGCTGCTGGATCAGAATCAGGCTCCATTTTATCTGTTCAGCTGTGCCATGCGATGGTTGGCCGTACGTCTGGATGTGATCAGTGTGGCTCTCACCATCATCACGGCTTTGTTGATCGTAGTCATGCACGGTCAGATTTCTCCCGCGTACGCTGGCCTAGCCATTTCCTATGCTGTACAGGTGAGATCACATTAGATGACACATGTATAAAGAAAAGTACGTAAAGGAAGCTGATTGCTTTGCATCTTTATATCTTTCACAGCTCACAGGTTTATTCCAGTTTACAGTTCGCTTGGCCTCTGAGACCGAGGCTCGATTCACCTCAGTGGAACGAATTCATCATTACATCAAGGTACTGATGTATTTCTTTCTGACCTTTCATTCACAAATTAAGTTTGTGTTATTCACAATACCTCTGTCTATATTAGTCTCTGTCTCTGGAGGCTCCTGCACGGGTGAAAAACAAGGCTCCTCCATCCGACTGGCCTCAGGAGGGTGAGATCGTGTTTGACGGCACAGATATGAGGTACAGAGACAACCTACCGCTGGTCCTGAAGAAAATATCTTGTACCATTCGACCGAAAGAAAAGGTCGGCATTGTGGGACGAACAGGCTCGGGTCAGTCTCTGGACAATAATTAAAAACACATTAGCATAGATCTACAAGGTATTTAAATTAGTATATAATGGTAAATGAATGTCATATCATCTGTCCTCAGGGAAGTCTTCTCTAGGAGTTGTCCTCTACCGGTTGGTCGAACCTTGTGGTGGCTCCATTAAGATTGATGGTGTCAATATCTGTGACATTGGCCTTGCAGATTTGCGCCACAAGCTGTCAATCATTCCGCAGGAGCCAGTGCTGTTCAGTGGTACTGTCAGGTAGGCGGGCCCTTCTTTGTTTATTTCCAGTGTATTCCTAAAGGTCCTGTTAGGGTTGCACGCAAGCATCCACATCGTTCACAACCATACAAACACAACAGGTTACATGGATTTGGATGCCAAGTGTCCTTAAATCTTTCTTTATCTTATACTCCAAACACATCGTGCATACAACATTTTAAATAAAATATTTGTTTAAAGAGGAAAGATATGTCGGAGCCGATGGTGTAGTGGACAGTGCTCCGACATATGGTGCAGACGCACTTCCGGCGACCCGAGTTCGAATCCCGGCTCGAGGTCCTTTGCCGATCCCATACCCCTCTCTCCACCCTGTACTTTCCTGTCACCTTGTTATTACTGTCTATCAAATAAAGGCAAAATGGGCAAAAAAAAAGAAAAAAAAAAGAGGAAAGATATCAATCGTTCAAAGTTGGACATTTTTTTGGCCACTATGTTAATGAATTCATTTGTCGCTCTTATGTTTATATGACATTTTCTGTTTTTCTCCAACAGATCCAACCTGGATCCATTTTACCAGTATTCCGAGGAGTTAATCTGGGATGCCCTGGAGAGGACACACATGAAAGAATGTGTAAGCCAATGAGAATCTTTAAGAAGTTCAATTGATACCATACCGCAGATATGACAACTTGATTTGGTCTCAGATTAATCATTCTTGTCATCTCTTGTGTCTGCTCGCTGTGTTTCAGGTGTCTCAGCTGCCCTTAAAGCTGGAATCTGAGGTGGTGGAGAACGGTGAGAACTTCTCTGTGGGTGAGAGACAGCTACTTTGTGTGGCCAGAGTTCTTCTGAGACAATGCAAGGTGAGTTTAAGGCTTTTTATTCATTTTGGCACTTTAATTACACAACAATGGCCTTTCTGGGGGCTGAAAACACAAAAATATGCAATTATCGTTAACTTCGCAAACGTGAATTTGTGATGTGATGCACGTGTATTGCGTGTTCAGACATCACCAATTACTGGCTAGGGCTGCGTTTCCTAAAAGCCTAAGTAGATTGTAAAAACGATCGTACGAATTATCGTAGATTTACAAACAAATTATTAAAACATTTAATTAATCATTGAACAATATTACTACAATTACGAGTCATTCTATTCATGAATATCAGTCATGTGACCTTTTACGTCATTCCAGTTGCCTGCCACCATCTTGAGTACCTACCGAGTACCAGTAGGCTACTGACAAGCATTGGCTAGCTTGCTACGATTTACGGATTTCTTATCTTTAACTGTCTATGATTCTTACGGAAATGGGAAATGGCTACGAAAGACAAAATTTCGCACCTCGACTGTCATGGCGAGCGGATGCCAAAACAACCAAAGTCAGTTGTTCAAAACCTTTTTTTGTAGTAACATCTGTGTACACAAACAATGTTCTCAATGCTCGAGTTCACGTGTAGAGACACAGGTGATACTACGAGCAAAGTATGATGTTGTGTCGAGCCTCTTAGTGTGGTAAAAAAAATCACCTTGTTATTTGTACTCGGTGTGACTATACAAATCACAACACATAAAAAGGAAAATGTTCGCGTTATTTTGTCACTTATTGGGAGCAGTATGCTAGCTGGAGCCATTCACTTCCAGTCTTTGTGCTAAGCTAAACTAGTGGGGGCTGTGTCAGACAGAGTTACAGCACGCACGGAGATGAGAAAGGTATGTATGAACTTATCTAACTCTGGGGGATACGGTGAATAAGCTTAATTCCCAAAATGTGGGCGTGTTTTTTTAATAACTGCATTAGAATGCTATCAATGGTTTAAGCCTCCATTGCCAGCTTTAAAATGACGTTTGGGATCGAGCAAAAGAGCCATTGGATGAGACACGGAAGAAGTAGTCCTACTCACTGTTGCGATTTAAGTACAAAAACCGGACGATGTCTTGAGGTGTGGTAACCGTAGTATAAGCGGAATAATTGACTCCACCTTCTAATAATGCAACGGCCCGTTGTCAATTATTCCTTACTTAAACTGTACCGTGAGGTGTCACATCCACAGTACATATATCTTGTAGAAGTCCTTAAAAAGGGTACATTTATAAATATTATGCATAACAAATATTTATTTAATTTCAATGATTTTCCCTCATTTTGTTCGTGTTATGGATTTGTCTCTCATTTCCTGTAATTACATTTGTTTCATATCAGCCAGTCTGCTTTCTCAATAGCGATCATTAAAAACCCACAAAGGTTGACCGCTTGCGTCAATGAAAAGACGCAAATAGATGCAAATAGCGGTGGGAAATGCAAATGGCGCAAACTGGGTGACACGATTGCCAAAAATGCAAAATATTCGCCTGAACAGCATCTTCCGCACAAAATTTCAACTTCCTTGGGAAATTTAAATAACGCGTTGTCGTACAAACCAATCAGTGAAGGGCTTATTGACACGAGTGATGCGATAAACGAGTAATCCCGTGAGTAATCTAGTGCGAGTAACTGATATTTGCTTCACTTTTGGTGAGCACACACCATAAGACCTCTATCCTGTCTGTCTGTGTTGTTTTGTAAGCCTGACTTTGATCTTGCCCACCAAAGAGAGAGCCAATGAGGATTAACCGATAATTCAGAACAGACTTTGTTCCATTTAACCAGGTCATCCACTTTGTTTCCTTATAATTTTCAGATCCTGATCTTGGATGAGGCCACGGCGGCTATGGACACAGAAACGGATTGCTTGATTCAGGAGACGATTCGTAACGCGTTCCAGGACTGTACCACTTTGACTATTGCACATAGAGTGCACACAGTACTGAACTGTGACCGTATCATGGTGCTGAATCAGGGCCAGGTACAGTTGTTTCGATCAAATATAATGCCAAAGTATGCTTGGTTGTTATAAATTAGTTGTTAAAACACATACACAACACATTCCATGTTTCCTTTAAGTATATTTGATGAAGGAAGGAGTCTCCTTTTTTTTTCTTTTGTGACCCAGGTGGTGGAGTTCGACGAGCCATCCAAGCTTCTGGCCAACGAAAACTCTCGCTTCTGTGCAATGCTGGCAGCGGTGGAGAACAAAATCTCAGTAAGAGGCTAAAGGACGTCCTAGCCAAGGACCGAAGGGAACATTCTCCATTTATATTCCAGTCATTGCTGCTTAATGTTACTCCCTCCTTCAGACCCGCAGGGACCTGGGGAGGGAGATTATTGTATTTCCATGAAACTCATGGGCTGTCATTAGGGGCATGCCTGTTAAGATGTACTACTTGTGAGCTTTAGGTGAAGATACACTGATGCTGTAATGCTATTTACGTGATGGAGGGGTGAAACAGTTTTCATGTAGTTCCATCCATGCGAACTGTGGTGTTTCACAGAGTATTTACCTCTGTTTATATGAGTATATATCAATTTACAAGGTGGTCGCAGAGTCCTTTTGTAGCGATTCTGCCGAGTATGTACAGTATGTCGTGTATATACATTCAGATGTATCATCTTTCCTTACCGTTTAATATTTTTGACAACTTGACTGTCTTCAGTACATGTGTAACTGTTGTCTCGTGACTCGAACCCTAAACTCTGGCACAGGTGATGTTGTACAAGCACTGAACAGGTGGGACTTTTACAGAAAAACAGTGCTGCTTTTTGTACTGTATCCTTGTTCAGCACACCAAGGATTCAGTCTTATATAGCTAAGAGGCCTTGTATATTTATAACCTATTTTCACTGTTAACATTTCAAGTTTATTTCCTCTTATGTGGTCTGTTTTGCTCTGTTATGTATGAATGCATTTCACTTTTTTGACTCGTCGTTGCACTTTGCATCCACCGAGGAGTTCCTCGGATGGTTGAAGGTCTGGTTTTTATTTCCGCCCGAAATAGACGCTCGTCTTAACGGGCCAGATACGCTTGAGCGGGCCTTTTGTTTTTGTGTTACATCGTCTGTCGCAGCACTGGTACAAAGAGATCACGCTACATGATGGGACTCCTGGATCAGGTTGTGATGGTCATTTGCGGTCTGCATGAAGGGAAATCTGATTTTGTGTTGTCTTCATGAGACCCTGCAAAATGTCTTTTTGTTAATTCTGTTATTTTCCATAGCCTTAGCATGATTTCTTACTTGCCTTGTGAAAAGGGTGGAATGAGAGGGGAGAGCGTACTCTCCAAAGTCTCAATAAATTTATTTTAGGTTTAACGTGTCTGTGTCTGTGTTTCTGCAATACTGAGAAGGGATCAACTGTAATGAAACGTAATATCTGACCGATACCTAAGACTATCTGTGATCATTTAGTTACTGTAGTAATATACTAAAGTGATTTTCCATATATATGTACATCTGTTCACCATTGCACAATAATGGCAATGCAAAAAAATTGTATTAAAAAAAAAAAATAGGACTTATGCCAGCTCCTTGTTTCCTGTCTTCCATTATTGGACAAACTGATTAATCCAGGTGTGCCTGACCTCAGTAGTCACAACAACAATAATCAGACACACCTGGATTAATCAGTTTGTCCAATAATGGCAGACGGGAAACAAGGAGCTGGCCTAAGTTCAGGAAGTAGTGCAGCTGGGCATAAAGCCTATTAAAACAGGTAAAAACATGTTCCTGTATGTTCCCATACAGCATTGCATTAGCAGGGTTCAAACCCAGAGGACACATACTGAAAAAATGTATATCTTGTTAATGCACTGTAATGTAAATATAATGAAAACAAATAGTCACACAATGAGTTTTCTAAAATATTATAATGTTTTCATGGGTAAATTACAGATAAGACTGTAATGCACTACAACCTACAACACTTTTGTACAACACAAAGACCTGTGTTGATTGAAAAGCCACCACAGTATCACTTGTTTACAGGAGAACACCTCCTTCCTTTACACTCATATATGGCCACATTAGATATTATTATTTAGGTTATACATTTTTAATTCATTTGTTACATTTATATAGCGCTTTTCTGCAGCACTCAAAGCATATGAAAGAGAAATTCTTCTCAACCACCACCAGTGAGCAACATCCACCTGTATAATGTGATGGCAGCCATATTGCGCCAGAACACACCCCAGCTTATTAGTGGAGAGGAGAAGAACCAGAGTGATATAGCCAGTTAGTATATAAGGGATGATTAGTAGGCCAATGGGCAAGTTTGACATCAAAAGACATCCTGGGATTTTTAACGACCACAGAGAGTCAGGACCTCAGTTTATCGTCTACTCTGAAGGATAATTTTTTGACAGTACAGTGTCCCCGTCACTATACTGGAGTGTTAGGACCCACACAGACCACAGGGTGAGCACCCTCTGCTGCTAAACCTCTACAACAGAATTATTGACCAAGAAAAATGACCAAGCTAAATCAATGTTTGACAAGCATGAGCTTTCACAACTCTTATCAGCAATTATTCAAATAACTGGAGACAAAATATTTTAGGATGCCATGCAGATTGTTAAAGCAACACTATGTAGTTTCCATGTAAAATTGACTTACAGCTCCCCCATGTGGTTGAAAAGCGCAACAGTGCCTGGTATCAGACACTCTTCTGCAGGCAGGGGGAGGGGTGGGGCTGTGTGCTCTACCTTCCACCGCCACTTTCAGAGTGTGCTTGTAGCAGCTAGGAGGCTGCTCAGGTTGCAGCAGCAGTACAATTTGTCCAGTTAAGAGTTGTTCTATCACTGAAATAATTTTAGAGACATTATTTAAAGGTTGAAAAACTACATAGTGTTGCTTTAACCATGCTAAATCATTAACCAAAAATGCTTTTTATGTAGAAAAGACGCTCTCTTGTACGTTTATGTGGTAATCTTGCCATTACCAGTATAGTGGTGCTATTGGCCTACTATTTAGTGGTCAATGTGTCTGTGTGTGTCAGTGTTAATGAGGTTCAGAATGAAATGTGGGGTATAAGAGAGTCTTTGTGAGGCGTGAGGCATAGGACAGTGTTTTTGAGGGTCAGTGTCAGGCATGGGACAGTGTTTTTGAGGTTCACCATGAGGCATGGGACAATGTTTTTGAGGGTCAGTGTGAGGCATCGGAGAGTCTTTGTGAGGTTCAGCGTGAGGTATGGGACAGTGTTTTTAAGGGGTTAGTGTGTGGCATGGGACAGTGTTTTTGAGGTTCGGTGTCAGGCATAGGACAGTGTTTCTGAGGTTCAGTCTGAAGCATGGGACAGTGTTTTTGAGGTTCAGTCTGAAGCATGGGACAGTGTTTTTGAGGGTCAGAGTGAGGCATGGGACAATGTTTTTTAGGTTTGGTGTCAGGCATGGGACAGTGTTTTTGAGGTTCAGAGTGAGGCATGGGACAATGTTTTTGAGGTTCTGTGTCAGGCATGGGACAGTGTTTTTCAGGGTTAGAGTGTGGCATGGGACAGTGTTTTTGAGGTTTGGTGTGAGGCATGGGACAGTGTTTTTAAGGGGTTAGTGTGTGGCATGGGACAGTGTTTTTGAGGTTCGGTGTCAGGCATGGGACAGTGTTTTTAAGGGGTTAGTGTGTGGCATGGGACAGTGTTTTTGAGGTTCAGTCTGAGGCATGGGAGAGTCTTTGTGAGGTTCAGCATGAGGTATGGAACAGTGTTTTTGAGGTTCAGTCTGAGGCATGGGAGAGTCTTTGTGAGGTTCAGCATGAGGTATGGAACAGTGTTTTTGAGGTTTGGTGTGAGGATCTGAAGGATGGGACAATGTTTTTGAGGGTCATTGTGAGGCATGGGACAGTGTTTTTGAGGTTTGGTGTCAGGCATGGGACAGTGTTTTTGAGGTTCAGCGTGAGGCATGGGACAGTGTTTTTCAGGGTTAGTGTGTGGCATGGGACAGTGTTTTTGAGGTTCAGTCTGAGGCATGGGAGAGTCTTTGTGAGGTTCAGCATGAGGTATGGAACAGTGTTTTTGAGGTTCAGTCTGAGGCATGGGAGAGTCTTTGTGAGGTTCAGCGTGAGGCATGGGACAGTGTTTTTGAGGGTTAGTGTGTGGCTTGGGACAGTGTTTTTGAGGTTCGGTGTGAGGCATGGGACAGTGTTTTTGAGGGTTAGTGTGTGGCTTGGGACAGTGTTTTTGAGGTTCGGTGTGAGGTATGGAACAGTGTTTTTGAGGTTCAGTCTGAGGCATGGGAGAGTCTTTGTGAGGTTCAGCATGAGGTATGGAACAGTGTTTTTGAGGTTCAGTCTGAGGCATGGGAGAGTCTTTGTGAGGTTCAGCATGAGGTATGGAACAGTGTTTTTGAGGGTTAGTGTGTGGCTTGGGACAGTGTTTTTGAGGTTTGGTGTGAGGATCTGAAGGATGGGACAATGTTTTTGAGGGTCAGTGTGAGGCATGGGACAGTGTTTTTGAGGTTTGGTGTCAGGCATGGGACAGTGTTTTTGAGGTTCAGCGTGAGGCATGGGACAGTGTTTTTCAGGGTTAGTGTGTGGCATGGGACAGTGTTTTTGAGGTTCAGTCTGAGGCATGGGAGAGTCTTTGTGAGGTTCAGCATGAGGTATGGAACAGTGTTTTTGAGGTTCAGTCTGAGGCATGGGAGAGTCTTTGTGAGGTTCAGCGTGAGGCATGGGACAGTGTTTTTGAGGGTTAGTGTGTGGCTTGGGACAGTGTTTTTGAGGTTCGGTGTGAGGCATGGGACAGTGTTTTTGAGGGTTAGTGTGTGGCTTGGGACAGTGTTTTTGAGGTTCGGTGTGAGGTATGGAACAGTGTTTTTGAGGTTCAGTCTGAGGCATGGGAGAGTCTTTGTGAGGTTCAGCATGAGGTATGGAACAGTGTTTTTGAGGTTCAGTCTGAGGCATGGGAGAGTCTTTGTGAGGTTCAGCGTGAGGCATGGGACAGTGTTTTTGAGGGTTAGTGTGTGGCTTGGGACAGTGTTTTTGAGGTTCGGTGTGAGGCATGGGACAGTGTTTTTGAGGTTCGGTCTGAAGGATGGGACAATGTTTTTGAGGGTCAGTGTGAGGCATGGGACAGTGTTTTTGAGGTTCAGCGTCAGGCATGGGACAGTGTTTTTCAGGGTTAGTGTGTGGCATGGGACAGTGTTTCTGAGGTTCGGTGTGAGGCATGGGAGAGTCTTTGTGAGGTTCAGCGTGAGGAATGGAACAGTGTTTTTGAGGTTCGATGTGAGGCATGGGAGAGGGTTTTTAAAGTTCAGTCTGAAGGATGGGACAATGTTTTTGAGTTTCAGCCTAAGGCATGGGACAGTGTTTTTGAGGTTCGGTGTCAGGCATGGGAGAGTCTTTGTGAGGTTCAGCGTGAGGCATGGGACAGTGTTTTTGAGGGTCAGCGTGAGGCTCGGGACAGTGATTGTGACAGTGGCGAGGCTACACAAGGGCCACGGTGGCACTGGCGCACTCAGACTGACAGTTGGCCCACCCAGTCAGAAGAGACACAAAATATTTTGTGGAAAAGCAGAAGAAATTACGCATAAATTATAATTATATCTTTATAATAATCGCTGAAATATGCATCATAATAAATAATTTACTATTTATATATAGAATGTTTATAATTTGCATGCATTTCTAACCCTTGCAAATGTTAACAGTCCAGAAATTTGAAACAATTTGAGTGCAAAAAGATGTTAAAGAGCACCTATTTTATTGCTAAAAACAACATTATTTTGTGTATTTGGTATAATACAATGTGTTTGTGTGGTTTATTGTTCAAAAAACATCTGTACGTTGTGATTGGCCTGAATACCTCTGACGTCAGCCGGAAATGTGACGCTAATTATCATGTTTGAAAGAATTAGTTACTACCAGGAGTTCCCTGCTAAAAAAAAAAAACAATAGACGCCATCACAAAAATTGTATTGTTTTATTGGGAATTTTATTGGTTCTAATGGAATATGGCCCAAAACACACTACAGTGTAGTGGTTTTAATGGTAAAAGCGAAATGGTTCCTATTGATATTTTAATGGCAACCATTAGAATTTTCTGTAATGGTTTTATTGTTTTAATCAGCAGGGTTAACTTACAGGTTGTGAGTCAGAAGCGGGAGGAATTTTGATAATGTCGCTCTTGTCTACATCACCAATCCCAGGAAGTAAACTGTTGCCTACAATCCGTGCGTTTGTTGTAGTCCAAGAAAAGAGATTTATCTTGGAGATAATAACTTGCATCATCATTTACTTTGGGGTTTGAACCTTTCCCATATCGTTAACATGTACTAATACACACTTACAGACCAAAGGAAATTTAAAAACGTGAATCGGATAATAGGTGCTCTGTAAAATGAGATGTGCGACATACTCAAATAGACACACGCACACTCATAAGCGCACGCACGGAGACGTGCGTTTCAAAAGCACCTAAACACTTGACAGGACACATACACACAAAATGATGTTGAAATACCAGTCTTGGCAAGTACTCTCATCATAATAACTGTCTCATGTTTAAGACAGGGTTTGTGAGGTTCAGTATGAGGTAAGGGATGAGCTCAGCAGCGCCCCCCGCAGCTTGAAAACTTTGCAATGTCAAAGTGATTTCCTCCCCTGCTTTTACTTCCTGTTTTCTAAGGGAGTCACTTAACTCCGGTCGTTTTTGCTCATCAGGACTTCACTATGCTTTTTATCTTACGATAGTTTTGACACGTCTTCGTCACCTTACGGACCGCGAGCCGTATCGACAGCGGACATTCATACATTAAACATAAATATATACGCCGCTCTAGATGGAGGTCGGAGGGCTGAACTCGGTCGTGTCTACGGCTATGATGGATTTTACGTAGACTTTTGTTATTTTAAGCCTGTTTGTACTGCCTCCCGGTCGGTTTTTCGGCATTTATCGCATTGGGTTTCCTGCTTTGCCGATCTGTCCAGCCTCGACCGCTCCTCTGACTAAAGCAACAATGTAACAAACAGTTCATTTATCGTCCGCGAGCACGATCGCCGCGCGCTTACGCCGCTTGTAAAGTTTACGGTGTCCCCGCCGTATCGCGTGTGTTTATCCGTCAAACTTTACAATGGCCGAGCTGCAGCGACCGACGCTATGCTGCTGTCGGAAAGTGCTGACGGTGCCCGGTAAGTCCTGCGATGGCAGCCGGGGTTTGACGCACTGTCACCCGGTGGATGTCGCGTCGGCGTCTAACTTCCATAGCTTTAAACTCCGGCATTTCCATCTGGACCTCCATCTAAACTTCGCCGTGAAACGGATGACGGGATGGCAGGTTCTGGAGCTGACACCGGTCCAGCCCGGCGTTCAGTCTCTCATTCTGGACACGCATCCTTCATTATTAATTCATTCCGTCGACTGCAAGGTGCCCGGCGCGTCCGGTACTCCCGATGTGTTTATCTCGCTCACCTATCGAGTGGAACCGTTCACCGACTACGGATCATCACTGAACATCAGCCTCCCGGCCGCCGTGATCCGGCCACACCGGGCTTTTCGTGTCACCATCCGCTACACTACAACAGACGGCCCTGCGGTAAGGACATCGTGCTGTCAGCTGACTAACAACAACAACAACCATTACATATGCTAATAATAACTTTGTTGTACAAGAGGTTATTGAACCCAGAGATGTGATGTTATCGGATTTCAGCATTTTTGATGCCCACAACAATATTTGACCCCCCCCCACACTTACAATTTCCACATAATAAATAAAAATAGTGCTTGGCATCACTAAAAATATATTTTCTTTAAAAATAACCAGTAACCAAGACATTTCTAGATTTTTAGTTTTACCTTATTTCAGTGTTTGTTTTATCTTACATGATGTCATTTTAAGTTATGTTTAGACCCCCTTAGTGGGCCCTGGACCCTGGTTAAGAGAAATTGATCAAAAAATTGCTCGGTTGGGTCAGTTACAAACATTTTAGAGTAGGTTAATTTAAACCCAGTGGTTGGGTTTGTCAACATTTTACTCAACCACGAGTTTAAATTACCAATTTATATGCACTAAACATACTCTATCAGTAAAATCTTAAAGGAGTAGTTCAACCCAAAACTAAGTGTGTATGACATTGGAGTAAAAAAAATCTAAAGTTTAGTTTCATGTGCTCACGTGAAACTTTCATGTGCTCACGCAAAACTTTCATGTGCTCACGCGAAACCTTCATGTGCAGAATTTTTTTTAAGTTTAGTTTCGCGTGCTCACGTTTGTGCGCGCACATGAAACTTTCGCTTTCACGTGTGCGCGCAATAGTTTCACGTGAGCAAGCGAAACAAAACTTTAAAAAAAAAATTCTGCACATGAAGGTTTCGCATGAGCACATGAAAGTTTCACGTGAGCACATGAAACTAAAATTTATAAATTTTTTGCTCCATGTCCCCTTAGGGGCTACGTAGTAATGGCACTGAATGGTGCCCCATTTTTAAAGCTCCAAAAGGCACATCCATCCATCAAAGGGGAATCTGTGGGTTTTCATAAGGAAACATACGCATGTTCATAAGAAAGTTGAGGTCAGGTGGAAGGCTGCCTTTTGAACTAATGTTACAAAAACCCATCAGTTTACCTACGAAGACATTTATTAACTGTATGGATTAGTTTTTGATCTATGGATGAGCTTTAAAATGGGGCACTATCCGGTGCCATTAAAGGTGAGAAGAGCCAGGAGATTATTTAATATAACTTTTTTAAGGCGAATAAAAATGGGCTAATTCTCATTTTGGGGTGAACTATTCCTTTAATGATGATAATCAACTCTGTTACTTTCTACATCAAGGTTTTATTTTGCAGGTTAAAGAGTCCTTTGGGAAATGGGACTTTAATATGCTTGTTGTCTTATTGCAAGTGTGCATGGATAGAGAACAGGGGCTGGGAAAGTCTGAGCTATACTGATAAGACTGACCTCAGTGCAGTGACATATCGCCTTAAGCAGATAGCTAGAGTCATCCATGTCATGATTATGACGTCAGGCATTATTGCTAGAAGGGCTATGTTAAACATCTTTTAATACATATTGACTACAAAACAAGTGTTAACATGCATATACATTCTATTATGTAGAGTATTATGTTCTCTCTGCGTTGTGTTGTCACAACAAAGTGAAATTTTAGTGACCCAACACCCTAAAATAGCTGCTGATTACTTACATGTGGTTTCTGCAATGCTGTACCTTCATCAGTATTTTACCCTTTTAAGTGGATTCACTGCAGTAAAATACAGTGATTCAATAAATGAAAGCACCACAGAGCTAATAACCATACAAGTTGAAGTACAAGTGACAGTGAATTTGAATTGCTATGTTAAGCTGTCTTTGAGCATTTGCAAGTTCAGACTTTTAGTCTTTCGCAAAGAGCTTCTCATTATTCTCTGTTTTCCTCTCTCAGATCTGGTGGCTGGATGCAGAGCTGACGTGCGGACAGACTCGTCCGTTGGTCTTCACCCAGGGTCACTCTGTCTGCAATCGGTCATTTTTTCCTTGCTTTGACACGCCTGCCGTCAAAAGCACCTACTCTGCCACTGTCAGGGTCAGTCAACAAGCTGCTCACATTCACCAATTAGGAAAATCAATATTAGTCTATTTGTGACTTCCTTTTTAAAGGGATAGTTCACCCAAAAATGAAAATTACCCTAAAGTACTTTGCAGTCTTTGTTCTGCTGAACACAAAAGGAGATATTTGTAATTATTTGTAAACGGGAAGTGGTAGCACCATTGACTTCCATAGTAGGAAAAGCAAATACTATGGGAGTCAATGGTGCTCCAAAACGGTTTGGTTTAAAACACTGTTTAAAATATTTTCCTTTGTGTTTAGCAGAACAAAGAAATTTATACCGGTTTGAAACTATCCCTTTAATATAAATATCTGTGGTTTTTTAATCTGTGACATCACAGGTACCAGAGGGTGTCACAGTGTTGATGAGTGCCTCAAGAAGTGCATACTCCAAACAGGACAGGGTTTTCCAGTTCTCTATGGAATATCCTGTCCCGGCTTACTTGGTTGCCCTGGTGGCAGGAGATCTACAGCATGCAGACATCGGGCCCAGGTGAGTTTGGATGGAGACTAAATCCTTGCTACAATAAAGCATAGCACTTATGACACAGTAAGGTTATGTTAGTCACTATCTACAAGCTTTACCAGCAAGAACCTGCTGCTTCACAAATTCGCCAGATCACCTTGGTTGGCATGTTTCAACCAGCTCTTCACGAACAGCCTCTCTAAGCTGGTCTACATCTAGATCGGCATCACCAGCCTGGAAATTCCCTGTCAGGTTCATTGTTTTGAATGTGTATTTGCATTAGACATGGATTCAGGTGATTTTCCCACAAGTTACCCCATATAAAACCATTTGCGTGAATGTGAGCCGAAATGCTTGCAATTTTGCATTAGAGCATAGTGACATTGTTGAGGTCAAAGCTGGAATGTGAACCAACAATGTTGTAACCATGAGCTAATTGTCGCGTGATATTAGACTTTGAAAGATAACTATCATGGCTATGAATGAGATTGTTTACAAATACACAAATTAAAGATAACTGTAGTAATAAAGATACCAGAAGCTACTCAATGAAGCTGTTTACGCGAGGGTAAGAAAGAAACTTTACTGAAATATGTGTATTAAAGGGAACATATTATGCCTATTTTACAAGATGTAATATAAGTCTCATGTGTGCCTAGAATGTGTCTGTGAAGATTTTGCTCAAAATACCCCACAGATCATTTGTTTTAACATGTCCAAAATGCCCCTATATGGGCGGGAGCAAAAAAGTGTCTGTACCTTTAAATGCAAATGAGCTACTGCTTTCGGATAAAAATAGATGTGATTCCAGTAAACACAGTCTGAGGCAATAGTATATTTAGCCGCATTAACGCTACAACATGTTAACAAACACATTTAGAAAAGCTTTTGGGTAAAATTAACCAGTCAGACAGTGGCTGTGGGCGGGGCTTTGCTTGTGTGACATCACATTAACAAGAGAATCAAAACAGCATGCCTAATGAGACCGCTTTGGTTTAATATGGGTTAAAAAATTAGTGTTTTTTTTTTCATTGTATGGTTGTTGTGTTCACACACTTCCAACACACAATTTTTGTAAAATTGGATTTTTGCATAATATGTGCCTGTGCAAACATAGTATTATCTAACAGCTCTAGCAGTGCAAACGATGACAATCCTGTGATGTAAAACAGAAATTTTCCAGAATATCTGTGAGTAGTTGGCTCCTGTGAAAAAGATGCATTGTTTCATGGGTTTGTATCTTTATTATTTTCTTTTTTAGGAGTCGTGTATGGGCAGAGCCCTGCATCTTGACATGTGCGGTCAGTAAGTTGGGTGGCAGTGTGGAGCGCTGGCTTAATGTGGCAGAGGGGCTCTTCGGGCCGTATGTATGGGGAAGGTCAGTTCAATGTACATTATGTGACCCCTGTCTGTGAAATTCAGACTAAAGTCTCATTATCTAATAATGAGATTAGGAGCATCACAGTTTGATATCAATCACTGTCATGGCCTTACTTAGTCATTATTAAGGTTATATTTTGTACAATATGTAGAAGGATTTTATGTAGAAAACAGTAAAAAAATGACTTTAGATGGGCTTTCACAGGTAGGGTCACATGCATTTTAATAATAGATTGTATATGCCAGATACTGAATCACCCATTCATTTGAATAGCAGTCATTAATTTTCGATACTCATTTATTATCCTCTCTCTCTCTCTCTTTGCACAGGTATGACATTGTGTTCCTTCCTCCGTCATTCCCCATAGTTGCCATGGAAAATCCCTGTCTTACCTTCATCATTTCCTCTATACTGGAGAGTCAGGAATTTTTGCTGATCGATGTCATCCATGAGATTGCTCACGGATGGTTTGGTAATTCCGTCACCAATGCCACATGGGAAGAGATGTGGCTCAGTGAGGGTCTGGCCACTTACGCTCAGAGACGCATTACGACCGAGGCTTACGGTATATAATCCTCACACATATCCTGCTTTTCATTAGTAGTTTACTGCTGCAAAAGCTTACATGCCTGTGTTATACATATTTTCATATTTGAAACTTTCATATTTTGAAACCGTCTATGTATGTTCAAGGTTTGTCCATATCTCACAATAGTGCACTTACATTTGTCTCTTCTGTTGTCCTATACAGGAGAAGCCTTTACTTGTCTTGAGACAGTCTTTCGTCTAGATGCTCTTCACAGACAGATGCGTATTCTTGGAGATAACAATCCTGTCAGTAAACTGCAGGCCAAATTTGAGCCAGGTACAACCTTTTTAACTTTTGAGTCTGACAGAGCGTTTTAATTTGCCACATGGTGCTTTCCATACACCTAAAATAGGTTTGTGGTAAAATCTTCAAAAATTCCCCATTGCTCAAATTTCGGAAAAACAGAAGCAAAAGTCCTTAGTTCAGCTGGAAAATGTGCTCAAGTATTTCTAATGCCCTTGTGAAGTGTCAGACCCATGAATCATTAGATCACTGTGTCATGTTATCGGCCTTATTTCTCTTTCTTCACAGGTGTAAACCCCAGCAGTCTGATGAATTTGTTTACATATGAGAAAGGCTTCTGCTTTGTTTCGTACCTTTCACAGCTGTGCGGTGACATCAAGAGATTTGACACTTTCCTTAGGGTGAGAAGCGTTCACCACACACAGTTTTGTGCAAAAGTCTTAGGGTGTGCTCACGTGCAGATTGTAACGTACACTAGTATGCTTTACTCCCAAAGTATGGTTTGATTGGCGAGTGTGAGCGCTCCGTACCAGGGTGCAGTACACTTAAAGGGACACTCCATTTTTTTGAAAATATGTTCGTTTTCTAGCTCCCCTAGAGTTAAACATTTGATTTTTACCGTTTTGAAATCCATTTAGCTGATCTCCCGGTCTGGTGTTACTATTTTAAGCATAGCTTAGCACAATCCATTGAATCTGATTAGACCATTAGCATCGAGCTAAAATTGAACCAAAGAGTTTTGATATTTTTCCTATTTAAAACTTGACTCTTCTGTAGTTACATCGTGTACTAAGACTGACAGAAAATTAAAAGTTGCAATTTTCTAAGCCGATATGGCTAGGAACTATACTCTCATTCTTGCGTAATAATCAAGGACTTTGCTGCTATAACATGGCTGCAGGAGGCGCAATGATATTACGCAGCACCTGAAAATAGTCCCCTGGCCCCTGCTATTAAAAGTAACCAAGGGAACTATTTTCAGACACTGCGTAATATCACTACGCCTGCTGCAGCCATGTTACGGCAGCAAAGTCCTTGATTATTACGCCAGAATGAGAGTATAGTTCCCAGCCATATCTGCCTAGAAAATTGCAACTTTTAATTTTCTGTCGGTCTTATGCTGAGTTTACACCAACCGCGTTTCAGGCGTCAAAATCGCGTCTACCGCGCGTGGTTTGCCGCTTGAACAATTTGGATGCATTCGCGCGTGTAGAGCGGAGTAAACGCGTGGATAAAGAAAGCATTTGACGCGCGTCAGAGGCAAACTCCGCTTCTTGTGGGAGGTACAAGTGCCATGCGATTGTCTGTTTGCAAGATGACTGATGTTGATTGTGCATTTATCGAGAGAGTTACCAGTTTGTACTTGGTAACCTTACTATAGGGGGAAAATAAACGATGCGGGTCGATAAACGTCACGTGACTCAAAAGTGAAGTGTGTATTACAACTTACCAGGTTTCCCAATGTCCTCACTGACACTCTTCCAAGCGAGGTCCTTTTTATTCCTGTCTCCTCTATAGAAATAAGAACTTGTGTCGTATAGCTCCGGGTGACTGCTTACGGACAATATCAAGCGTTGGCTGAATGAGTGACTCCGGGCGGGGCTGCCACCACAGCAGCAAGCAGGCTCCTGATTGGTTAACGCGGCGCGAAATTCCGCCAAAGTTCAAAATTTTCAACTCTGACGCGCCACGGAACCTACTGACGCGCGTCAACGGGTCTTCACATTGACTTAACATTGAAATCACTCGTGCTTCACGCCTCTAGCGCGGTTGGTGTAAACACAGCATTAGTACACAATGTAACTACAGAAGAGTCACGTTTTAAATAGGAAAAATATCAAAACTCTTTGGTTATTTTTTTTGAGCGATGCTAATGGTCTAATCAGTTTCAATGGATTATGCTAAGCCAAGCTAAAAATGGTACCGCCAGACCCGTAGATCAGATGAATCAATTCAAAAACAGTAAAAAATCAACTAGGGGAGCTAAAAAATTAGAATATTTTCCAAAAAAGTGAAGTGTCTCTTTAAGTTTTGCAGTCACTAGCTGTATTTTGAGGAATGAATACCAACTTTTTAAGACTTTTGCACAGTATTATGTATTGTCATTCATGTCTTATATGTAAGTGGCATAAGACACACTTGTCTATATTTTTCTGAATCCTTCCACACTTTATTGTTTAGGCCTACATAGAGAAGTTCAGGTTCAGCAGTGTAGTCGCTAAGGATCTCCTGGACTTCTTTCTTGGCTTCTTCCCAGAGCTGAAGGAAAGCTGTGTCGCTCAGCGAGAAGGTGAGTTACCAGTGACTTACCAGTGCCCACACAGGTTAACTTACTCAGACACTTGTACTTACTCACCGCTCCATTAGTGCTGTGTCCAAATAAACATGAATGTCTTTTTGTCTCCTCTCTTGTTCAGGACTAGAATTTGAGCGATGGCTGAACGACTGTGGTCCTCCATTATGTGAACCAGATCTTTCGGCCGGTCAGGCTCTAACAGGCCCTGTCCAGCACCTGTGTGACCTCTGGGGCACGGATACCCCTGACCCCCAGACCATCACAACATTTGACCTCTCCTCGTGGACCACCTTCCAGACAGTTCTTTTTCTGGACCGACTTCTAGACCGCTCACCTCTGCCTCAGGGTATTGAGAGTGTTGTTTTTTTTGCTTCATTTTTTTGAATGATTTTTCATTATTTGTAATGTAAGTATGACTGACCTTTTAGAGGTGATGAGTCTTTTGTCAAGCTGCTACTCTGCCTTGTTGGACGGCATGAACGCTGAAGTCCAGATTCGATGGCTGCAGATTGTGGTGCGTAACAGCTTTTATCCTGATCTGCCACGGGTTCGCAGCTTCTTACATAAACACGTGAGTTGAATAAGCTGTTATGTATAAAGGGCCTTTTGTGCTGTAACTGATGGTATATCCAGAAGTGCTTTGTATGGAGATGTCGGTTTTATTTATAGCCTAAATGCATTTAGATGGCACAAACACAATGAAATTTTTGAGTTAATGGGGATGATTTATGAAAATGTGCTTTGTTGATTTTTTTTATTCCACAATTAAGTGTTTCTAATAAATACTCCTAACTATTAACTTCTTATGATTTCACATCTCCTTGCCAAGCTATAAAAAGATACTGTACATTCAATCACAACTAGTTTGGCTGGTTTCTTCTTTCACTTCATTAAAGGCACGCTGTATTGATTAACTGGATTGAAGTGTAGAAAGTAAACAAAGCCATGAATGGCTAACTACAGAGATTGGTGAGGTAATCCCAGGATACACTGCAGGATTTTGCACTCCTATAAATTCATTACCTTATCACACTGTGCAACATGGATTATTTAAACTTGGGTACGACAAGCATGTCGATTATACGATGATGATACCTATTGTATCGGAGGCTTCGACATCATTAGCGCAGTGTCATCAGGATGCGTTAGTGGTAAACAAATACTAAGCGTAGCAGCAAACAGACTGTGGTTGATCATGCTGACACTGTCAGAAAACTATCATAGGCTATCGTTGGATGCCAGACCTGAAAAACGGACGTCTTTAAACCTCTCTCACTGTACGACATACACTGCTAAAAAATGACTTTCTTACTTAGTATTTTTGTCTTGTTTTTATATCTAAAAAGTCTTAAATATTAAGATGCTTTTTCTTGATGAACAAAACGACCAAAGAAAATAAGTCTGTATATATTTTGTGTATAAACTAATTTAAGTGAATTTTTACTTAAAACAATAAAAATATCTGCCAATGGGGTGAGAAAATAAATCTTAAAATAAGTTTTCTTTTTTCTTTTAATTCTTGCAAAAATTTCTCACCCCATTGGCAGATATTTACAAATTCACTCAAATTGTATATTTTTTTGTCTGAAGACTAGACTTATTTTCTTAGGTCATTTTGCTCATCAAGAAAAAACATCTTGATTTAAGAATTTTTTAGCTATTTCTACTGAAAACAAGACAAGAATACTAAGTAAGCATGTCATTTTTTGCAGTGTAGGATCACCGATTAAGAGTCACGATAAAGTAATTGCCACAGTTGTTTCTCGATCGTAATCTTTCATCTGGAACCTCTGAAAATCGTGTAATGTATCCCGGGCTTAAGTCACAATGCGTATAAACGATGTTTCCACAAAGTGGAGTCATAAACACATAAGTGCAACTAGATTTGCAAAGCATGGGAATTTTGGAAATATTCCAAGTCGGAAATTTAAGGAATTAAGACAAACTAGGTTTGCAAAGCTTGAGAATTTTGAAAATGTTCCAAGTCAGAAATGTAAGGAATAAAAGGAAACTAGGTTTGCAAAGCTTGGGAATTTTGGAAATATTCCAAGTCGGAAATGTAAGGAATTAAAGGAAGCAAGGTTTGCAAAACTTGGGAATTTAAAAAATATTCCAAGTCAGAAATTTAAGGAATTAAAGGAAACTAGGTTTGCAAAGCTTGGGAATTTTAAAAATATTCCAAGTCGGAAATTTAAGTAATTAGTGGAAACCAGAGTCGTATAATAACAGAGTTACGAAACGCTTTGATCTCGCCGCCGCGCGGTCACGTGATTCATGTAACGTTCTACAGTTCCAAACCAAGCAGGGCTGTCAATCTGTTTGCATAGGTTTTCAGCTATTTTAGGTAAATATTAGCTTGTAATGGGAATTGATCACTATACTTACTGTGTTTATAACGGTTTTTTACTAGGGAGTGATGGAAATACAGTAAATCAGTTAATAAAGATAAACAGTTAATTGTGACCCAAATATAACTGGTTATCTATACCAACTACAGCAACACAGTTTATCTTTTATTTTTGTAGCAAAATATGGCTATATAAATGGCTATCAATCTGCTAAAAACATAATTCCTACACTCTTAAAACAAATGTGTTAAATTAACACATCTTGTGTCTAGTTAAGGACAACACATCTAGTGTGTTGTCCTTAATTTAACACATCTCTGTGTTATTTTTGGAACAACACACTTTGTGTTGTTTTAACACATCTTGTGTTGTCCCTTTTATTTATATGAACTCAAAATCAACACGAAATGACACATAATGTGTTAAAAATAACACATAATGTGTTAAATAGTTTAACACAAAACAGTGTGTTAAAATTAACACATCCAGGATGTGTTAATTTTAACACATTATTTTGTGTTAAAATATTTAACACATTATGTGTTGTTTTTAACACATTATGTGTCATTTAAGTTCATAAAAAATAAAAGGGACAACACAAGATGTGTTAAAACAACACAATGTGTGTTGTTCCAAAAATAACACAGAGATGTGTTAAATTAAGGACAACACACTAGATGTGTTGTCCTTAACTAGACACAAGATGTGTTAATTTAACACATTCATTTTAAGAGTGTACACTTTTAATATATTAAAATCACAAAAAAGATCGCAAACGCGGTTATTTGTAACAGTGAAGCATAACAGAAACACTCTAAATTCATATTTTAAATTCACATTAAATGTTAATATAATCATACATGATTTTCGAGGATACATCACTCGTATTACTTACCAAACACAATGAAACACATAGCAGTATTGTGAAGCAGTGTGACTTTCTTATAAGGCATTTAACTTGTCGCTGTTGCCCCCTAGTGTTACTTGTAATATATAAAAAAGATAAGTATAAAGTAGATGGCCACCCGTAATAAAATATTAAACCATTAAATCTATATTATTCACACATTATACACAACTCCTTAAAATATAAAAATTTTACTAGTTATTATTAACGATAATCATCACCTACAGCAGAGTTCATAAAATATCACTGTTGACTATATTAATGAAATGTCCGAAAATGTAAAGAGAAACGGTAATTTCATCGATTTACCAGCAGGTGCCATTGAAATGAATGGGCTTCAGTGCTGCGTTTGGAACTATGCGTCACTACCGGTCACTACATGAAACGCTGTTACTTCCGCATTCCATTCTTACAACGGACGTCTATGTGAGTGTCGTAACTCTATTATTATACGACTCTGGTGGAAACTAGGTTTGCAAAGCTTGGGAATTTTGAAAATATTCCAAGTCAGAAATTTAAGGAATTTTGTAATTTATACAAACTGTATCAAACATTAGCTTCCTCGACATATGACTTATCTTCATCAGAGTGACACGATCCCGATATGTTTCCATGGAAAGTTTTCAAAATTCCCAGAATTTTGCAACTAGGGATGCACCGATATATTGACCTATAATAAACGCATTTTTTCCCTACTATCTGACATCGTCTGATTTATTAAAAATAGCCAATAATCAGGGCTTATCATGTACAATCATCATGTACGCTCTGCACTTTTAGGATTTCATAATAATTTGAAACAAGGAGGTAAAAGCAAAACTATCGATATCTGTGGATGTCATTTTATGTAAAAAAAAAAACGCTATCGGCACAAAACTTGTGTATTGGCAGATTTGTTACATCCCTAATTGCATCGTTATATACTAAAGAGATAAGCTATGTTTGAATGTGTCCAATAAACACAAGTCTGTGACCTGGGAAGTTAAATTGTATATTTAAGTAGGTTAGTTATATTATGAATATTTATCATAAATATGAATTATATGAAAAGTTTGTAACTGCTTTCACTAAGTTCAAGTTTGTGAGACATTGTATCTTGTTTAATTCTGTTATTGCCGTCTTTTTCTCCCTAGACCTCTCGAATGTACACAGTACCCCTTTATGAGGATTTGTGCGGAGGAGTGATGAAGTGTTTTGCCCTGGAGGTGTTTTATCAGACTCAGGGCCGTCTTCACCCTAATCTACGTCGGACTCTTCAGCAGATGATGTTCCAAAGTAGCGCCCTCAACAACAGCACAGCCCCATCTTTACTCTCATCTGCACCCTCAGTCCCTTCATCACCCACAGACCCATCCGCCAACGGGACCATCGCCCTGCGAGACGTCAACGTGTCTGCTTAAGTTCAAACCAGTAAGCGGCGCTTCTGTGGAGAGGCAGGAAAACGGCGCAGGACTTGAATTTGGCTGTGACTTAGCACCATAGCAATGCATCATGGGTAGCCAGCACTTTCACATGCTCTCCAACACTGGGAAGTTTTTTTTTAAAAATGGAAACACTGATTTTCATAAGCTAAACATTAAGCTGCTCAGGGCTGTGGGACAAAGCGGAGGACAGATGTCACGTACGTCGTTTCGTGAGGGTTATTACACCGTTACCCAAGTGTTTGTGTGTGCGCACACATGGATGGGGTATGTCAGTATCAAGGAAAACTGCCGGCCATCTGTTAGCCATTATCTTTGTGTGTGCGTGTGAATGTGTGTATGTCTGTGTTTATTTATGTGGGTGTTTTGCATATGTTTCTCTGGACTATGCACAGCTAATTTGAGTTGCATCTATTGCATTGGCCTGTTCTCCGGTTCAAATGAGGAATCATGTAGACAACATTGCACAGACTTTTAGCTTTGTTTTGTAGAGGACCAATCCATTGTGAATCCTCTTCCTGGATAGTGTTTGAGGACTAAGTCTTCTTGAATACTCACTGCCTGATTACTTTTTTTTACATGGATCATTTCTTTATTGTTTGATTCCTTATAACTGGTCAAGTCTCTCCTTCCTGGTGCTAACCTCTCAGCGTTGAGTCTCAGGTAAATCAAGACACAAGAGGTGGAGCTGTGTTAGTGCCTTTCAACACCGCTGTCCAAATGAACAACAGCCTGTATTTATGTTATTTGCAACATTGCTGATCATTGCCTTGGAAAATGTACAACATATTAGTTATTTTCAGGAACTGAGAGACTGGGTGAGAATGATTCTTTTTAAGAAAATGTGTCCCTTTCACTCCTTTTTAGTTTCGTTCTTAGTTGAAGTTCCCTTAAATTAGCTGTGGTTGATGATTAATGAGTGAAGTTTGTGAATATGCAGTTGAATGGGGTGGACATTCAGGGTGAGTTTACAGGTGGGTGGGTCCATGATCGTCATAAGTGGCCTTAATCACAAACACGGTGGAAGACTGGTGAGATTTTTCAGGTAATAAATAACATGTGTGCACTTTGTGTGTTTTTTCCAAGGGTCTTACCTTGGATTTCACATTTTAACTTTAGTTCATATACCGTACGTGAATATAGAAAGACACTCATATGACTGACACTGATCACCAAGTGTTAAATGTGTTAACTTAGAGCTTTGGGGATTAAAGGTCTACATGCAGTGCGACCAACAATAAAAGTTTTTCACCCTGATTCAACATTGTCTACTTGAATTGAATCTGTCACTTATCCTGTGTACGCTGAGATTATGTCTCGGTCATAAACCCATCTCATGCCCTTGACATATGTCACCATGTTTATTTATCTTGTTTATGTATTTAGTGTCCAGCCATGTTGTAGAATACAATTTTTTTATTTGCACAACTGGTTTGCACAAAGTTTATGAAAATTTGGAGTAGTGGAGGACAGTTTCACTCTTTATTTGTTGGAATATACACCTTTACCCTGCAATATGCTAATTAGCGATCTAATTATAAAAAAGGCGGAGCTAATTAGCATTTTGCATTCAGAATCATGTGATTAAAGTGTTTTGTTTATTGTTTAAATGACAATGTGGCAATTTCTTTGTATAATAACATTAATACTGTATAAGGAATGCATTTGATTTTACCTCCAAATCACACAAAAATAACAGTAATGTGTTCGGATATTTTTTGGTTTGTTTGTTTGATGTAATTCCCATAATTCTTAATGGCCCTTACAAGATTTGTAGAGATACTTTTTCCCGGGATGTCCTCAGTTGTCACGATTATGGAAAATATCATACATTTTCTATTAAAATAAATACCGTAAAACTTCAAATAATAGCCCGGGCTTTTATTTTCCCAAACCTATCGTCACACCAGGCGTCTAAAAGAGACAGGCGTCTATAAGAGACAGGCTTTTAATTTAATTGTTCCAGCATGACAGCAGGAGGTTACCACATATTACGTTTTATTTATAATTTGAATGTGTTTAACAAATTAGTTTGTGTTAGAATAACAGTATTAAATTATTGGCAGCAGAAATAAAGCATACGAGGATATGCTTTTTTATTGGTTGTTGCGTGAAATCTTACCCAGATACAACAGTGCTATTTTCTGATTGGCTATTGTGTAGCCTCTTTCTTTTTTTTGGATTGGCTCACTCGACTAGAACTCCAGGGGAGACGGGCTTGAGAGAGCAGTGCGGCCAGATACATTTTGGGCACTGCAGTATATTAAATATGAAAAATAGTGTTTCCGCGTGAGAAATACAATGTGTGGCGGGCTACAAAAGTCCAGAAAAATGTCCAGACTCCCCCGATTGCCACTTCGCTACTGTCATCATCGCTGCAATCCTGACGACCAACCTTGTTGTGTTGTCATAGTGATGAGTAACGGAACGACTGCGTCTGTCACGTGACATCTACCGGTAATCAAAACTTTAGCGTGTGCAATCTGCACCATAGAACTGGGTTAAACAGACGATCTGATGGGTTTTAGAAGATTAAATACAACCCGAAACTAAAAAACAGACCAGGCCTTTATTTGAGACAGGCTTTTATTTACCCAAACCTGTTGTCACACCAGGCGTCTAAAAGAGACAGGCGTCTATTTGGGACTAGGCTATTATTTGAAGTTTTACTATGACATGATTTAAGATTCATCTTTAAAGGGACACTCCACTTTTTTTGAAAATATGCTAATTTTCCAGCTCCCCTAGAGTTAAACATTTGAATTTTACCGTTTTGGAATCCATTCAGCTGATCTCCGGGTCTTGCGGTACCACTTTTAGCATAGATTAGCATAATAAAATTGAATCTGATTAGACCATTAGCATGGCGCTAAAAAATAACCAAAGAGTTTCAAAATTTTTCCTATTTAAATCTTGACTCTTATGTAGTTACATCGTGTACTAAGACAGACGAAAAATTTAAAGTTGTGATTTTCTAAACAGATATAGCTAGGAACTATACTCTCATTCTGGCATAATAATCAAGGACTTTGCTCCGGCGTACCATGGCTGCAGCAGGCGCAATGATATTACGCCAGCGCCTGAAATAGTTCCCTTGGTAACTTTCAATAGCAGGGGACTATTTTCAAGCACTGTGTAATATCATTGCGCCTCCTGAATGGATTCCAAAACTGTAAAAATCAAATGTTACACTCTATGGGAGCTGGAAAATTAGCATATTTAAAAAAAGTGGAGTGTTCCTTTAAGATTCTTTCAGTTTTGGAAGAAGTAATAGTTGTGTTGCTAAGTTGAATGGCTAGGTAGTGCTATATCTGTGGTTGTGCCTGAAATACAAGCAGCCCTGTCTTCCCTAGGTTCAATTGTAGGTGATGTTTCTTCATCCAAGCCGAGATGTCATCTAAGCTTGCTTTAATATGTGCTGCTGTGTTGGGATCATCTGGGTGAAATTAGAAAAAGATATGGGTATCATTCAGCAAAGCAGTGGTAGGAGAAGCCATGTGCCTGTATGATAGCTCCTAAGGATGTTGTGTAGATAGAAAAAAGAACTGGACCAAGCACTGATCCCTGAGGGACCCCATGCAGTGACCATCTGGTGAGCTCTGGACAGCGCACCCCTCCACAACACCCTGAAGGATCTATCGAAGAGATAAGATTTGAACCATTGTACAGAAGTACCTGTGATCCCTAGCGATGATAGTGTGGTTAGTTGGAGGCTGCAAACAGGTCTAGCAGAATCAGAACCAAGGATTTGGATTCTGCCTTAGTTAGCCGTAATGCTTGCATGACCGATAGCAGTGCCATTTTGGTGGACTGGAGAGAAATGTAGTCACTTCAGTGTCAGTCAGCAGAGAGAAAGTGTAGAAATGGATGTCGGATGTAAATATAGTGTGTTCTGAGGATTGTGGTGAAGAAAATTGGTTGCTCATGCTGTTTTGTTGGTCATAACAAATGTTTGCAAAGTCATCAGCTGACAACAAGAAAGCGGGTGGAGGAGGAGGAGGGGAACAGAAGAGGGAAGTGTCTGGTAGTGGCAGAAGGCGGTTGTTAGACTTGGGTCCATTTCCTTTCAGCAGCTAATAGTCCGACATCCAGGGGCAAGAGGGAGTAGCACGAGCTGGTCTGGACTATATTTCTGATCTATAGATGGCAGCATTGGCACACAATTCATGCAGTAAATCTCTACCCAGACATTTTTGTTGAATTCTTCAGGTAGTTGTAAAAATCAACGATTTTTAAGGTGCACGTTTTTTGCCATTACAAATGCACATTCCTAAAAACGAAATTTGTAAAAAAAAAAAAAAAATACAACTAAAACAACACTCAAAAGGTATATTTAATTTTTTTAAGCGATACATATTCAGTAAACAACTTTAAGGCTGCTTGTTTCATGTTTGCTCCCAGCCGCAGACCATAACTCTGAAATAAAAGTAAGCTGAATAGAAGTAAAGTATGTTTATAACCCGACCTGCAGAGGGAGTGCAGTGTTAATCGATAGGAGGGGCTATCTCACATCGGCCGACAGTTGTTTCCAAAGGACACAGAGGAGGAAAAGCAACAGTACTCATAAGGAGCCAAGTGTGGACCGACCTGTTACGATATTATTCTATAAAGAAAACGCAAAGGATTTTTTATTATCCATATTTAATTCTGATATTAGATACATTTGTATTACTTACGACCGTAAGAATAGTCGGTTGTCGGGTTATTGTTGAATGAAGAGAGCGTGCAGAGGTTTCGAGAAGAAGCGGTGGAAGCAGGAGGCGCGCGCCGCTGTGGGGCTGATGCGCGCGGCCTGTCCGTCAGCAGCGGCCCGCCATGGCGGAGACCAAGATCATCTATCATCTCGATGACCAGGAGACTCCCTATCTCATCAAACTACCCATACCAGCCGATAGCGTCACCCTCGCCGACTTCAAGAATGTCATTAATAAACCCAACTACAAATTTTTCTTCAAATCCATGGACGATGATTTCGGGTAAGGGGCAATATTCGTATAAAAATACAAAACACTCCTTTGTATATCGTCCGTTGTTCGTGTCAGTGAGAAGGATCGTTACTTCAGAGAGACACTTTTTTAATAACCGCTTTTTTGGTCATTTATCACGCTTTTTCTTAGACAACAATGTAATAGCTTATATTTCGAGTCGTTTTATTCGCCGTATAATAAGCAGGTAAGAAACCTCAGTGCTATTGTGTAATCAGTGGTCTTAACATACAGATCTAAGGGCTTTGTTAATGGGAGGTGGCTTGCAGTCGTTCAAAGTCTGAAGAATTCAGTTTTAAGGGCACACAAGACACCTGCTTTTATGACAGATCAGGTGTGAACCCATAAACCAGGCTAACTTTTACGTAATACTGCCTCTTTCTTTTAAATATTTCACGTTAATGTAATAACAATTACAGTGAAGGATTATAAAGCCGTGACATAATTACATTATCCATTGTTATTACTCTACTTAAAGTAACGTTACTCATGTAATTACACTGTAACATGATCATTGTGAATCTGTCAATTGTAGTAACTGGTTAGGTATGAATTAATTTTCCATGGTTCAGAGAGTTATGGGAAACATGCAAAACCCAAGATCAACACTAATACTGATTAATTCATCCCTGTATACCCTAAACCAATTCATGCTACCCAATATTTTTTTTTATCTATTATTTAATAGCAGAATGTTGGGTGTTGGAGATGGAGGCATACATGGAAAACAACTTATATTTTAGGGTTCCCACAGGTCATGGAATTTCTGGAATATCATGGAATTTTAAAAAGTCTTTTCCAGACATTGAAAGTCGGGGAATAAAATTTTTTTTGTCAAAGTCATGGAATATCAGGAATTTTAGTTTGTTGCTTTAAAGTGACACTTTGTAGTTTTTCAACCTTCATAATATATTTTCAAGACCCTTGTGATGGTACATCGACTTAAAATAGGTTGAATGACATGTCCATCATAGCCTGACGGGGTCTGTATCGCTTTTACTCTTACTTTTAAACTTGGGGTTTTGGGTAGTAACCTGAGCACAAAACAAAAACTACAAAAATCTGCTTTACGGCATACGTCACTTCCTCTACTTCCTCAAATTCGGATGTGAGAGCGGAACTATTTGTTTTGCTGATGTTTTTGTCATGGCCGAAGCAGCAACTAAGATAAAGAAACCCAAGGTTTTGTCGGAGGAGACCAGAAAGAGAAAAGGGGAGAGTGACAGAATAAAAAAAGGGACGAGGATCAATTATATTGGGCCAGCGTTCGCTCGCTGGCGTGAACTAAAGAAGGAGGAGGGGTTTCTGACCGATGCTGACTTGACCCTCATGCTTTTGTACTAGTAACGTTATAATGCTTGCATATATAAGTACTGTCTGGCGCCCGAACACTATTTTTTACGTGAATTTTATTGGAGGCTACTTGGAGAGTTTGGAGAGAGACTTATATCACTTGACATTGTGGCGCAGTGGTGGCGTCATGGACCTACGATCCGGGTTCGATTCCCCTTTAGGGCAATTTTTTTTAAATATAAACTTTAACCAAGCGACCACCGTTACAACTGGCTTGTAAACGTGAGCTACGTGATTTTTTGGCGTTTGATGAAAATAAAACCCATGAAATTATATTATATGACATGCTGGAAGGCACATTTTGTGACCTAAAGAGTTATCTTCTTTTCCTTTGCGACAGTGCTGCGGCGCTTGTGGCCTCTAGGGGCGCTAGACATGAAAAATACATGTCTAGCACCCACTAGTGGCCAAAAAGTTCCATGGTGTGCCTTTAAATTTTAGTTTCCATTTATCAAAATGTAATTCGCTTGTTAATTTGTGACATAAGGAATGCCCATTTCCGGGTCCAAGCCTTCGCTGACTACAATTTAAACAGCTGTTTATTGGCACTGTTTATTCATTTCACGCATTTAAGCTACATTTTTATAAACTCACAGTGTACACTACATTATCTAGGCTCACGGCATCCCGGACATAGGTCATGGAAATTCAGCTTTTTAGTCAGTGAAAGTCAGGGAACATTTGACTTAGAGTGGGAATCTTGTTGCATTCAAGATTTAAGTTTTTAATGTGCGCTCCCTGGAAATCGGAACACATGACTTTTGCATTGCTAACGCAGTGCTTTACCAGCCAAGCCACATAATAAGTCAAAAGTCATTTTGTCCCCAGTTATTTCATAGTCTTTCCCATGTTTATGAGAGGTGAAGTGCACTTTAGTGCTGTATTGCACCGCCCAAAGCAAACGGCTGAGGTCTGGAATGCCGACTTGGAACAACGGAGCTCACCAGATTTTCACAGTCACTATTAACCCACAAAGGACAGTGTCATGTTTCTTAGTTCAAGTCCATGTGATCTGCTTTTGTTTGCTTTTGTCGGCATGCCAGAGGGCTCTTCTTTAGAAGCCAAGCTACACAACCCATCCGACACCTGCAAAACAGGACCCTCCTAAAACATTTTCTTCTGTCCACGTTGCTTGTTTGTATCTGCGTACTGTCCAAACCAGCTTGTCAAGGTGAGCAGCCAACCATTGTTCAATGTCGTGTGGTATAATCACATCCAGACTCTTCACCACCAGGACGTGATATAAAACAGATCTGCTTGAACTCTGCCCGTTACGCTGAGTGTGATTCCAAATGAAAACATTGGCATCTCATTGACCTGGAACAACAGGCCGGTTAGTTGCAGATTAGTGATCATGATATTGAGTTACGTGCTTATGTTATGATTATATCAGATTATTATTGAGGCATCATTCTCAAAATCATCTTATGAGTCACAGTATCTAATGTTGTGTTGTTGTTGTTGTAATGATAATGTATTTTTATCAATGAGTTAGATTTCTTCCTTCATGCATGGTGTATCTTTCTTGCTCACAACCGCACACATCCTTTGCTTCATGCTCCAATGAGAGGTGTCATTTGTTATCAGGGATGCCAGAGATGGACCTTTATGCTTTCAAGCTACTTTTAACTCACTCACAAAGCAATGCACTTATTTCCAGTACATGGTGTGACTTCATCGCATGTCAGGAATGTGGGGCTCACATCATATAGTATGACAACATGAAGTTGACCTTGCAAACGTATCACGGATGAGATCAGACTCTAGTATCAAAATGAATATATTTTGCTAGGTACACCTCAAGCCGACGGTCGGCAGTCGGGCAGGTTTTCAGTTACCTGCTGCCACTTTTTTGGCCGATTCGCTATTTTAAAGTTGCAACGTCTGTATATTTGTAGATTTAATACAGCTGATGCTGCGAAGACTATCACAGGTAAAAAAAATGTATTCATGTCAGATACCTTAATAATGTTATGAAATCAGCCATGTAGATAATGTTATGTCTGTGACTGTTAGGCTGCATTTACACTGGCACAAAAAATTTGGATTTAGTGCTCACATCTGACACAGATCAGATATTGCTGCACGTGTGTAATCACAAAAAAACGTACAGAGATCAGATTTTTCCTATCCGTTCTGGGCCACTTCAAATGTGGATTTTTATATTTTTTATTTTAGACATCCGAACTGCGTCTTAACACACATATCCGATTCAGCTTGATTATGAGGTCAGTGTTTCATGACGGATTGCGCTGACCGTCATTATTTCGCACCTGTGGTAGGTGTGGCTGCACCTGGCAATAGGATTGTTTGACATCGGCTGGGGGTGGATGTAACCGATCGGTGAGATTAGCCGTGTGCAGGCGGGGAGGAGCTGAAAACGGAGACGTGAAGTCAGACACGCTGTGCTTCCCGTAGTTTGCTGCATTTACGTCAGGCATGGCTGATCACATGGCGTTTGCTTGCTTTATCGCAGTAAACATGATTTGTAAGATGTAAACTACATAAAAAGTGAATTATACTGTTTTGAATGTCCGTGTATGAGCATGAGTGGAACTGAAGAGGCTTACAGCATCTGTTTTTACAGGAATAAAGTACCAATGTAGTGGGGTTTACGTTTTTATC